>NC_138868.1:87791074-88042973 GCF_965194805.1 Balaenoptera borealis | reverse complement strand
TCTTTTAAGATAAAGATCTTTGTGGGAGAAGGAAAATGGGCGGTGTGGTTGGTCCTCATAAGTGTCTACTTTGTCCTTCAAATCAATTCTTTTTCAGAGCCAGCAGTAGGTATTTATAGCAAGAACAAGGTCTTGCCTGCCTCTTGGGTGAGAAGTACAGGTATCTTCAAGTTGAGGAGAAGACAAATTGAGGCTTAGTTTAGTGGTTTGGCTCCCAACTTAGATTTACTTATTTATTTTCATGGGAGACTTTTCTTTTTTATTTCTAAAAGGCATCATCAGTTATTTTTGTTATCATAATATACAACTTTCTCTTTTGTGGACCCCTAAGTCTCATTCATATCTTTCATGTCTTTTCAATAGAATTCACTTGCAAACATTTGGGGGGCATTTCTTTTTTTTTTTAAACTTTTTATTTTATATTGGAATATAGTTGATTAACAACGTTGTGATAGTGATAGTTTCAGGTGTACAGCAAAGTGATTCAGTTATACATATACATGTATCTATTCTTTTTCAAATTCTTTTCCCATTTAGGTTGTTGCATAATATTGAGGAGAGTTCCCTGTGCTATACAGTAGGTCCTTGTTGGTTATCCATTTTAAATATAGCAGTGTGTACATGTCAATCCCAAACTCCCTAACTGCCCCTCTTGCCTACCCTTCCCCCCTGGTAACCATAAGTTCGTTCTCTAAATCTGTGAGTCTCTTTCTGTTTTCTCAATAAGTTCATTTGTTTTTAGATTCCACATATAAATGATATCATACGATGTTTCTCTTTCTCTGTCTGACTTACTTCACTCAGTATGACAATCTCTAGGTCTGTCCATGTTGCTGCAAATGGCATTATTTCATTCTTTTTAATGGCTGAATAATATTCCATTGTATATATGTACCACATCTTCTCTATCCATTCCTCTGTTGATGGACATTTAGGTTGCCTCCATATCTTGGCTGTTGTAAACAGTGCTGCAATGAACATTGGAGTGCATGTATCCTTTTGGACCATGTTTTTCTCCAGATATATGCCCAGGAGCGGCATTGCAAGATCATATGGTAGCTCTATTTTTAGTTTTTTAAGGAACCTCCATACTGTTCTCCATAGTGGCTGTACCAATTTATATTCCCACCAACAGTGTAGAAGGTTTCCCTTTTCTCTATATCCTCTCCAGCATTTATTGTTTGTAGTCTTTTTGATGATAGCCATTTTGACTGGTATGAGGTGATATCTCAGTGTAGTTTTTATTTGCATTTCTCTAATAATTAGCGATGTTGAACATCTTTTCATGTGCCTTTTGGCCATCTATATGTCTTCTTTGGAGAAAAGTCTATTTAGGTCTTCTGCACATTTTTTGATTGGGTTATTTGTTTTGATGATATAAGCTGCATGAGCTGTTTGTAAATTTTGGAGACTAATCCCCTGTCGAGCACATCATTTGCAAATATTTTCTCACAATCTGTGGGTTGTCCTTTTGTTTATGGTTTTCTTTGCTGTGCAAAAGCTTTTGAGTTTAATTAGGTCCTATTTGTTTATTTTTGTTTTTATTTCCATTACTCTGGGAGATGGATCGAAAAAAAATATTGCTGTGATTTATGTCAGAGAGTGTTCTGCCTGTGTTTTCCTCTAAGAGTTTTATAGTGTCCAGTCTTGCATTTGGGTCTTTAATCCATTTTGAGCTTATTTTTGTATATAGTGTTAAAGAATGTTCTAATTTCATTTTTTTACATATAGCTGTCCAGTTTTCCCAGCACCATTTGTTGAAGAGACTGTCTTTCCAGCATTGTATAGTCTTGCCTCCTTTGTTGTAGATTAATTGACCATAGGTGAGTGGATTTATTTCTGGGCTTTCTATCCTGTTCCATTGATCTATATTTCTATTTTTGTGCCAGTACCATACTGTTTTGATGACTATAGCTTTGCATTATAGTCTGAAGCCAGGAAGCCTGATTTCTCCAGCTCCATTTTTCTTTCTCAAGATTGCTTTGGCTATTCAGGGTCTTTTGTGTCTCCATACAAATTTTAAGATTTTTTGTTCTAGTTCTGTGAAAAATGCTATTGGTAATTTGATAGGGATTGCATTGAATCTGTAGATTGCCTTGAGTGGTATAGTCATTTTCACAGTATTGATTCTTCTAATCCAAGAACATGGTATATCTTTCCATCTGTTTGTGTCATCTTTGATTTCTTTCATCAGCGTCTTATAGTTTTCATAGTACAGGTCTTTTGCCTCCTTAGGTAGATTTATATCTAGGTATTTTATTCTTTTTGATGCAATGGTAAATGGGATTATTTCCTTAATTTCTCTTTCTGGTCTTTTGTTGTTAGTGTATAGAAATGCAAGAGATTTCTGTGTATTAATTTTATAACCTGCAACTTTACCAAATTCATTGATTCATTGAATCATTGAGCTCAATTGATTCATTGAGCTCTAGTATTTTTCTGGTGACATCTTTAGGATTTTCTATGAATAGTATCATGTCATCTGCAAACAGTGACAGTTCAACTTCTTCTTTTGCAATTTGGATTCCTTTTATTTCTTTTTCTTCTCTGATTGCCATGGCTAGGACTTCTAAAACTATGTTGAATAAAAGTGACGAGAGTGGACATCCTTGTCTTATTCCTGATCTTAGAGGAAATGCCTTCAGCTTTTCACCATTGAGTATGATGTTAGCTGTAGGTTTGTCATATATGGCCATTATTATGTTGAGGTATGTTCCCTCTATGCCCACTGTGTGAAGAGTTTTTATCATAAATGGGTGCTGAATTTTGTCAAAAGCTTTTCCTGCATCTATTGAGATGATCATATGGTTTTTATTCTTCAGTTTGTTGGTGTGGAGTATCATATTGACTGATTTGCGTATGCTGAAAAATCCTTGCATCCTTGGGATAAATCCCACTTGATCATGGTGTATGATCCTTTTAATGTGTTGTTGGATTCTGTTTGCTAGTATTTTGTTGAGGATTTTTGCATCTTATGTTCATCAGTGATATTGGCCTGTAATTTTCTTGTTTTGTGGTATCTTTGTCTGGTTTTGGTATCAGGGTGATGGTAGACTCATAGAATGAGTTTGGGAGTGTTCCTTCCTCTGCAATTTTTTGAAGAGTTTCAGAAGGATTGGTGTTAGCTCTTCTCTAAATGTTTGGTAGAACTTCTGAAGCCATCAGGCCTCGACTTTTGTTTGTTGGGAGTGTTTTAATCACAATGTCAACTTCAGTGCTTGTGATTGGCCTGTTCATATTTTCTATTTCTTCCTGGTTCAGTCTTGGGATAATGTACCTTTCTAAGAACTTGTCCATTTCTTCCAGGTTGTCCATTTATTGGTATACAGTTGTTTGTAGTAGTTCTTATGATCCTTTGTATTTCTGTGGTGTCAGTTGTAACTTTTCCTTTTCCATTTCTAATTTTATTGATTTGAGTCCCCTCGCTTTTTTCTTGATGAGTCTGACTAAAGGTTTATCAATTTTGTTCATCTTTTCAAAGTACCAGCTTTTAGTTTCATTGATCTTTGCTATTGTTTTCTTCATTTTTATTTCATTTATTTCTGCTCTGATCTTTATGATTTGTTTCCTTCTACGAACTTAGGTTTTGTTTGTTCTTCTTTCTCTAGTTCCTTTAGATGTAAGGTTAGGTTGTTTATCTGGGATTTTTCTTGTTTCTTGAGGTAAGATTGTATTGCTATAAACTTCCCTCTTAGTACTGCAGGATTGGTTGGAGCATTTAATTCATTTACATTTTAAAAAAATTTTATTTATTTTTGGCTGTGTTGGGTCTTCATTGCTGTGTGTGGGCTTTCTCTATTTGCGGCGAGTGGGGGCTACTCTTTGTTGTGGTGCACAGGCTTCTCATTGCAGTGGCTTCTCTTGTTGTGGAGCATGGGCTGTAGGCTTGCGGGCTTCAGTAGTTGCAGCACATGGGCTCAGTAGTTGTGGCACACAGGCCCTAGAGCTCACGGGCTTCAGTAGTTGTGGCACGCAGACTCAGTAGTTGTGGCTCATGGGCTGTAGAGCGCAGACTCAGTAGTTGTGGTGCACGGGATTAGTTGCTCTGCAGCATGTGGGATCTTCCCAGACCAGGGCTTGAACCCACATCCCCTGCATTGGCAGGTGGATTCTTAACCACTGCTCCACCAGGGAAGTCCCTTAATTCATTTACATTTAAGGTAATTATTGATATGTATGTTCCTATTGCCATTTTCTTAATTGTTTTGGGTTTGTTTTGTAAGTCTTTTTTCTTCTTTTCCTCTTTTCTATTCTTTTGTGGTTTGATGACCATCTTTAGTGTTGTGTTTGGGTTGCTTTTTCTTTTGTGTGTGTCTATCTATTGTAGTTTTTGGGCTTGCTGTTCCCATGAGGTTTTGATATAGCAGTCTATATGTGTACAAGGTTATTTTAAGTTTCTGGTCTCTGCCCTGCCTAGAGGAGTTCCTTTAGCATTTGTTGCAAAGCTGGTCTGGTGGTGCTGAATTCTCTTGGCTAATGGCAGCCTCCAGGAGGGCTCACACCAATGAGTACTTCCCAGAACTGCTGCTGCCAGTGTCTTTGTCCCCACAGTGAGCCACAGCTGTCCCCTGCCTCTGCAAGAGACCCTCCAATACTAGTAGATAGTCTGGCCCAGTCTCTTATGGGGTCACTGCTTTTTCCCCTGGGTCCTGGGGAGCAGAAGAATTTGTGTGTGCCCTCCAAGAGTGGAGTTTCTATTTCCCCCATTCCTGTGGAAGTCCTGCAATCAAATCCTGCTGGCCTTCAAAGCTGGACTTTCTGGGGAACTCCTCCTCCTATTGCTGGACCCACAGGCTGGGAAGCCCAACTCAGGGCTCAGAACCTTCACTCAGTGGGAGAACTTCTGTGGTATAATTGCTTTCCAGTCTGTGGGTTGCCCACCCAGCGGGTATGGGATTTTATTCTATTGCGATTGCACCCCTCCTACCATCTCACTGTGGCCTCTACTTTGTCTTTGGATGTAGGATATCCTTTTTGTAGGTTCCAGTGTTTTTCCATTGATGGTTGCTCAGCAGTTAGTTGTGATTCCAGTGCTCTTGCAAGAAGGGGTGAATGCATGTCCTTCTACTCACCATCTTCGAGATCCCAAATTAGATTTAAAGGGAGAGGTAGAGACCTGAAGTCAATGTGACTCTTAACCTGTGGACAAGAATAGCCCCACTTGGTTGTGAATCTCTGATCTCTTTGTTAGATGCTACTCAAAAGATCAACATGCAGACATAGTAGTGACATGACAAAGGCCTTTCTTCAATTAAAAACTTTTTATCAATGATTGCATTGAAGGCATGCCTATCAGTTTTTAAAATCATAGGACTCTGGGCAGAATAGTAAATATCCTCAGCATTTTACTATTTACCACTCATCTGGAATGACTTCAGGATCCATGATGAAGACACTCCAGCCTTGTAATTCCTTGACCGTCCCCACTGCAGTGATTGTCCCCCTCTGTGCCACTTCACTAAGGCCACGTACTGAGGCCACATCCTGCATCTTATTCCACAGAATTGCCCTACCCCTGAAATCTTGAACTCTGAAACTCCACTTGGTGCTCAAAGCCCCAATTTCCACACTCCTCCATTCCCATGAAACTTATTTTCAATTGCGTCAAGTTCTCTTCTTCTTACTCTTCTCCATCTTCTCAGTTTATCAGCTTTCCTTTAGTTTCTTCTCCCAGGTGCAGATTCCACGATCAATCCCTTCAAATACACTCTCACCACCATCCTCACTTCCTTTGCCTTGGCGATCTCTGCCTCTCCTCTGACCATTTCTGGTCCTACATTAGCCTATTTCTGGTTTCCTCCACTCAGGGCCCAGGCCTCCTGAGCACTTCTAGAGGAAACACAGAACATTGCGGATTGATTCAATTACAAAATTATGATTTCCAGCCCCAGCTGAGCCCTTGGTGCTGCCAGGAAATCTTTAGCTCTTTCCAGCTTCCCACAGGGTCCCTTTCCTGAAGCCTCCATCACTCTCCCTGTCCCTTTCACTCTCAACAGATAGACCTGCCTACTTTATAATGGATAGAGGGGCAATTGGATTTGAGCTCCTTCAGCTGCTGTCTTCCCCACCTCCCCATCTCCCCACAGAGGTACCTACTCCTGCCTCTCATCATCATCAGAGGAAGTGGCCCTCTTCCCTCCTCATTCATGCTCCTCCCCTTGTATCTGTTTCTCCTTCACTAACCCCTCATCTCAGCCTGCAAATGTCCTCTCATTCCTAAGAAAACCCTCATTCCTTCCCACCTTCCTCTCCAGCAAATACCCTCTTTCCTCCTCTCACCGTTTCTGTTTTCCTGCTTACTGAGGTCTTCTCAGTTCACTGCCATCTGACTTTTCACCCCACCGTGCTATGCTATCAGTTCTCAGAAAGGTCACCAAAGCCTGTTAAATATTAAATGAAATGGGTTTTCCAGTCCTCAGCCTGACTTTTCTACAATATTTGACCTTTTTGACCACCCGTCTTAACATTCTCTGGTCCTGGATTCCCACATAACACTTTCTCTTGATTCTTCTTCTGTCTCTCTGATTGCATGTTTTAAAATAATTTTTTTTGCTGCTCACTTCACTGCCCCTTTGATGTTGATATTCCCCAGCCTCTGACCTGAGCATTCCCTCCTTTTCTCTCATTGTATGTTTTCTTTGCTATAGTAGAAATAATACATTCTTTAGAATAAGATGGGGTGGGTTCAGATTTCATTTTCACCACTTATCAGCACTATGATCTTGAGCAAGGTTTCCCATATGAAAAATGGGGCTAATAAAATCGATTTTAATGACTGGATATGATGATTAAAGGAGATAATGCATACAAAGTGCTTCATTCAGTGGCTGACAGGGATGGGCACTCAGTACATTTTCATTCTCCTCTTTCCCTCAGTGCCCTCTCTCTCCACTCCCTTTCCTGCCATATAACTTCTTATGGTTCACCTTACTTTTGGAGGTGTTGTAGATCCCAGGATTTGGAGTCAGCACTGGGTTGAGATCCTTGTTCTGTCACTTACCTGTCCTGTGACCCTGGGCTTGTTGTTGCTCTGAACCGTGGTTTCCACATCTGTAATATGGTAATAGTAGTTCCACATCTCTAATCAATGTGAAGGGGGGGATAAATATTTATATATTTGACCCTTGAACAACTTGGGGGTTAGGGGCACCAGCCCTCTGCATAGTGGGAAAACTGCGTATAACTTATAGTCAGCCCTTTATACCCATGGTTGCTTCACATCTGTGGTTCTGCATCAACCAACTGCAGATCATGTAGTACCACAGTATCTACTACTGAAAAAATCTGTGTATAAGTGGACCCATGCAGTTCAAACCCATGTTGTTCAAGGGTCAACTGTATAAATATATGTGCACACACATATATACACACACACATATATTTATATGAAAAGATGTTGGTTTAGTGCCTAGCACAGTACCTGGCATGTAGTAAGTGCTCAGTAGATGGTGTTATTATCCCATTTGCACCTATGGCTATGTCTGTCACACAGAGATGCTCTCAAATATCTCTCTCCCACCCCACACCCATCTCTTGTGCTCTAGACCTGTATTTTCCCAACTGGCTGTGGAACATCTCTACCCTGATGTTTTGCAAACGGCTCAGACTCTTGTTCAAAACTGAACTGTTTGCTTTTCCCCAATACTTGCTCTTCATGTATTCTCTGTCTCAGTTAAAGAATCACCATCCATTCAGGTGTGACTTTTGGACTCTCTTTTTGTCACTGCCTACCTCCTGTCAGTCATCTCTGACTTATTTCTGCTATTTGTTCCTTTCTAACTGTACTGCTTCAGTTTAGTCTCTTATCTTTTCTCACTTGTATTATTGCCTGAATGCTCCTCTTTCTGTCCCATATTCTACTCTATGTCCAGAGTGACCTTCTTAAGATACAAGTCTCACAGTTTCACTTTCCTGTTCCAAAACTTCATGCTTTCCTGTTGAAGTTCTTTAAGCCTTAAATTTAAGTGCTGGTAGGTCTTGTGCTGACCTGTTTCTCTATCATCATCACCTGCCACTGACGGCTCTGTCTACACACTAATTTGTTTACTGGCTATTCCTCCAAGATACCATATGCCTTCAGGCTCTTCCTTTTTTTAAAAATTTTTATTACCTCTCACTAGGATACCCTTCTACTCTTCTCCAATTGGCAAACATCCTTAAAGAACCAACTAAATGTCTTCTTTCCTCTTGATCTTTCCCTGATAACCTCATCCTTCCATCCTGTTGCTCCTGTGCATAGGTAACGTTTTTTAACACTTCTCCATTGTTGCAGTAATCATTTTGTATTATAGTTATTTATATGCCTGTAATTGCTGAGCTTGGACAATGCCTGGCAGATAGTAGGGACTCAAAAAATGTTGGTTGATTTGAATAAATGAATGAATAGAATGACAGGGTCTAGAAGGATCTTGTGAGATGGAATCTAACAAGTTAAAATTTATTAAAGGTAAATATGGATCAAGAAAACCAGTTATTACAATAATGAAGATGGAAGAGATTGGTTTAACAGCAGAATGTGTTAAAAATTAGGGGTTTTGCTTGACAGCTCAGTGCAAGTCAGCAATTTGAGGTGGTAACAAATAAAAACAAGAAAGAAAGAAAAGAATATGAAATATCTTAAATGAGGAAGCTGAGTGTCTGAGTTTATACACAGAGTATTGTGTTTGGCTCTACGTATCATGATTTTATTGGGATTTAGACCAGAATAACAATAATTATTGAAACTATTTTGTTTTGAATGTTTTTTGATAAAAAAATTACCAAAATAGAGTGAGAAACCACTAGCTAACGTATCAAGGAAAAAGGGAGAAAGCAATGACAATGAAGGAATTCCCTGGCAGTCCAGTGGTTAGGACTCTGCACTTCCATTGCAGGGGACACGGGTTCAATCCCTGGTCAGGGAACTAAGATCCCACAAGCCGCATGGTGTGGCCAAAAAAAAAAAGAAAAAAAAAAAGAAAAGAAGAAAAGAAAGAAATGACAATGAAAAAGAAGCCATTGAAACAGATAAAAAATTATAGAAGATTTTGTGGGCCTCTATGCAAATACATTTGAAAACCTCAAGGAAATGGATAATTCCCTGAGGAAATACAGAATACCAAAATTGATAGAGGTAGAAAGTTTAAACAGACCAATTTCTGTAGAAGAAAACAAGAAACTTATTGTGAAACTGCTTCTTAAAAAAAGCACTAGGGGGCTTCCCTGGTGGTGCAGTGGTTGAGAATCCGCCTGCCAATGCAGGGGACACGGGTTCGAGCCCTGGTCTGGGAAGATCCCACATGCTGCGGAGCAACTGGGCCTGTGAGCCACAACTACTGAGCCTGCGCGTCTGGAGCCTGTGCTCCGCAACAAGAGAGGCCGTGATAGTGAGACGCCCGCGCACCGCGATGAGGAGTGGCCCCCGCTCGCCGCAGCTAGAGAGAGCCCTCACACAGAAACGAAGACCCTCACACAGAAACGAAGACCCAACACAGCCAAAAATAAAAATAAAATAAATAAATAAATTTATAAAAAAAAAAAAAAGCACTAGGCCCAGATTATTTCACAGGGAAATTCTACCAAACCTTCAAATATCAGATAGTTTCAGTGCTCTATAGATTATTTTAAAGGATTGAAAATGAAGAGAAGTTTCCCACTTTTTATGAAGCAAGTATAATATTGATATCTACACATGATAAAGTTGTTACAAAAAAGAAGACAATTATTCATATTATTTATGAATATCCATAAAAAAGTACGAAATATATAGTACTAATATAATATAAATATTTTCTTAACAAACAGAATCCAACACTACATTAAACATATAATTCACTATGATCAAGTAGGATTAATTCCAAGAATGCAAGATGGGTTCATTATTTGGAAATCCATTACTGTCATATACCATATTAATAGATCTCAAGAAAAATAATCATAATCATAGTCATAATCATAATCTTCTCCATAAATGCTAACAAAATGTTTGTCAAAATTCAACATCCATTCCTCATAAAAATACTCAAGATAGTAGGACTTGATGGATACTTTCTTAACACGATTTTGTACATATATGTATATATACACACATACATACAAATTTATATATGTATTTTATATATACATATATTTATATATGTGAGTATATATGTGTGTATATATACATGTATACGTATATATACACGTATATATCTACACACAGATATAAATTAATATATTTTCATTTTAGTCCTAAAACCAGTAATATTAATTGGGAACCATTACAAGTTTTTTTCTAAAGCAGAAACAAGGAAAGGATGCCTACTATCTTCACTTATATTTAACCAGATGTAGCCAATACAATTAGACTAAAGAAACTAATTAGAGGCACACGGATTAGTAAAGTAAACCTGGAAAGCTGCAGAGAATTAATGACAAAATAACACAAACAAATAAAAGGTGAGGTAACAGGATGTAAAATTAACATACTGAAATCACTAGCTTTCATATACACAAATAATAACCAGTTAGGGGGCATAATGGTAGGAACAAACCTCATTTAAAATAGCAACAAAGAAGAGTAAATGCTTAGAAATGAGTTTAATAAGAAATGTGCAAACTTTCAAACACTCCTAAAAGACACAATTAAATGGAAAGATCCTCTGTTCTTGAATAGGATGGATGATTCAACATCACAAACATGTCAGTTCTCCCTAAGTTAATTTTTAAATTTAATACAATCTTAATAAAAATTCCAGTTTTTAAAGGAAGTTAGACAAATGAATACTAAAGTTCATGTGGAAAAATAAATATGCAAGAATAGTCAAGAAAACACTAATAAAGAAAATTCTCAGAGAGGGGTGGGGACTAGCCCTATCAGATGTTAAAATATACTATAAAGACTCTATAATTAAAACATTGTGATATTGATGCATGAATGGACAAATAGACAAGTGATACAGAATAAAAAGCCCAGAAATGGACCCAAGAACTTATGGAAATTGGGTTTATAAACTCAATAAAATTGAGGGAGAAAGCAGTTTAAACATCCTCTCATATCAAAAATGATAAAATTATAAAGATGTCATCTCAAATCACTGCGTAAAGAGGGCCTTAAAAAAAAAACCTTTATTTCCTGCAGCTTAAAAAAAATTGTGGTAAAAAACACATAAAATTTGCCAACTCAACCATATTTAAATGTACAGGTTAGTGTTGTGAAACAGATCTTCAGAACTTTTTCATCTTGAGAAACTGAAACTCTATACCCATTAAACAATAGCTCTCCATTTCCCCCTCCCCTGAGTCCCTGGTAACCACCATTCTACTTCCTGTTTCTGTGAGTTTGACTACTTTAGATATCTCATGTAAGTGCTATCATATAGTATTTGTCTTTTGTGACTGGCTTATTTCATTTAGATGGTGTCCTTAAGGTTTATCCATGTTATAGCATGTGACAGAATTTCTTTCCTTTTTAAGGCTGTGTAATATATATTAATATATGTATGTTAAATTTTGTTTATCCCATTCTTCAGCTGATGGATGCTTGGGTTGTTTCCACCTTTTGGTTATTGTAAATAATGCTGCTGTAAGATGGGTGTACAAATATCTCTTTGAATCCCTGCTTTCAAGACCATAGCCTTTTAAGACAAGCCTTTAAGAGAAGACCAAGCCTTTTAGCTTGTTATTCATGCTGAAGACATTAAGCATTCAATCTGTCAAGCATATGAGAGAAAAGACTAAATAATGTTAAACCCTTTTAAAAGCAAAGCACAAACTTTTCCTTACAGTGTTTTGATGTTCCATCATTTAGACACATCATTTCTATAGTATAATTATATGGACAAAAATGATTATCCAGTAAAGACAGTCATCTTACTTGCTTACTTTAGCATAGTTTTGATAAATTTGAAAAAATTTTAAATAAATAGAAAATGTAATATGTATAAGATATGAAGATAACTATCTCTAAAAGTTTTGGAATCCATTTTAATTTGAGAAATATCAAGCATTCCATATGCTGATATCTTGGCTATAGGTTAAAGACAGAATTATCTTAGGCGTCACCAGCTTAGGGTTTTTATTTAGCCCTCTGATGTGTGAGCTTTTTGATAAGGGGTAAGGGTCAAGAGAATGTAAGTTGCTCTTTCATTGTTATACTCCAGGATATACTCAAAAGCTATCAACCCTTAATTTCAAGTTCTTTGACTGAGCAGGTTCTGCTGGGAACCCATCCCATTTCCTTATTTCTGTATTTGAAATCTCTCATTTTGACCCCATGTTTATCTTCCTAATATTTATTTTTCTATTTTTGCTCCTGTTTAAAGGTACAATCACTGGTTTGATGGAATGGCTTTACTTCACCAGTTCAAGGTGGAGAAGGGCACAGTGACATACAGGAGCAAGTTTCTACAGAGTGATACATATAAGGCCAACAGTGTTCATGATCGAATTGTGATCTCAGAATTTGGCACATTGGCTCTCCCTGATCCATGCAAGAATGTTTTTGAACGTTTCATGTCAAAATTTGAACTGCCTGGTAAGCAGCCTTTAATATGCTCAGAATTTGCCGGGGATAGTGATGATTCTTTAAATTATTATGATATATGTCGATCTATATAAATATGAATATTGAAATATATATATTTTTGATATGAGAGGATGTTTAAACTGCTTTCTCCCTTGAGAAAGTTGTGGTGTTTAAATAACTCTGGGGTTTGATTTCAGCAATTACTGACAACACCAATGTCAACTATGTGCAGTACAAGGGTGATTACTACATTAGTACGGAAACCAACTTCATGAATAAAGTGGACATTGAAACCCTGGAAAAAACAGAAAAGGTAAAATATAGGTTAAAAATGAATATAATAAACCCTAAAATTTCTCTCCATTCAAAATACTTTTTAGAGTAGCTAATATCTGAAGAAAAAATTGGATCCTTAAACAAAATCAAAGTTACCCACTGATTCACGTCATTGTGTACCCTCTGTCCTGGTTAGAATGGCCTGTGGGGTTGGGGTTTTCCTTAAAGATAGTTCTAGACTTCTTCTTCCTTAGTCCTAATGTCTGAAGGCTAGGGCTAAGGAGAAATAGAGTAGTACAGACTTATTTTTTTTAATCTTTTTTTTAAACATCTTTATTGGAGTATAATTGTTTTACAATGTTGTTTTAGTTTCTGCTGTATAACTCAGTGAATCAGCTATATGCATACGTATATCCCCATATCCCCTCCCTCTTGCGTCTCCCTCCCACCCTCCCTATCCCACCCCTCTAGGTGGTTGCAAAGCATCGAGCTGATCTCCCTGTGCTATGCAGCTGCTTCCTACTAGCTATCTATTTTACATTTGGTAGTGTATATATGTACATGCCACTCTCTCACTTCATCCCAGCTTACCCTTCCCCCTCCCCGTGTCCTCAAGTCCATTCTCTACAGCTGTGTCTTTATTCCTGTCCTGCCTCTAGGTTCATCAGAACCATTTTTTTTTTTTTTAGATTCCTTATATGTGTGTTAGCATATGGTATTTGTTTTTCTCTTTCTGACTTACTTCACTCTGTATGACAGATTCTATGTCCATCTACCTCGCCAGAAATAACTCAGTTTCGTTTCTTTTTATGGCTGAGTAATATTCCGTTGTATATATGTGCCACATCTTCTTTATCCATTCATCTCTTGATCCATTAGGTTGCTACCATATGACCCAGCAATCCCACTACTGGACATATATCCTGAGAAAACCATAATTCAAAAAGAGTCATGTACCACAATGTTCATTGCAGCACTATTTACAATAGTCAGACTTATTTTTGCCAATTCATTTTCTGCCTAGCTACAGGTAGAACTGGACTGGAGATTATCTAGACCCAGACTGCCTTCATGTTACACATTAATTAAAGATAAAATAAAACTTTGGGCCAGAATTTTAATTTTAATTCTTATTCTTTTGAACTTTCCTGTGATCTTGTGATCTTGGGCAAAAAAAAAAATTCGTACTGGATAATCATTTTTGTCCATTTTTTGTTGTTGGTGGTGGTAGAGTTTTTGTTTGGTTTTGTTGTTCTTTGGTCTTAGTTTCTTTTTCTTTAGTAGGAAAAATAATTTTTATTTCTCAGAGGTGAGACATTAGGGCTTAAACTGTAGTTTTTATATCTTATTTTAAAAATATTTGACACATCCCTACTGTCTATGCATCTAAATAGAGATCTGCCCATGTAATATTTAAGTCTCTATATGGTCTTAAATTTGCAGGTAGACTGGAGCAAATTTATTGCTGTGAATGGAGCAACTGCACATCCTCATTATGACAAAGATGGAACAGCATACAACATGGGGAACTCCTATGGGCAACATGGTAAAGTTGGGATGGGGGTCTTTTAAAAAATAATTGGGAGTTAACTGTCCTCCCACAATTCCATTATGGCCAAGATGTTAACATATTTGAAACTTCATTTGAAAGGTTGAGAAAGAAATCTCCGAAGTAGCATTACTGAACTTAAAATATATAATTTATAATTAAGTTCTGTGGTCTTTTTGCACATATGCTTGGAAGCTGATTTTCTATTTGATCTTTTCAGCATGACTCACATTTTTATGTTCCATTATGCTTTTTGGCTCACAAGCATTGTAGGGATGAGTAATGTATTTTTCAAACTTGAATTTTTAGGAAGTACCATATTGTAAGTATAAGAAATTTAGAATGCTACAGCAAAGAGATATAGAGAAGGTATACTGTATATTACATAGGAAGGAATTTATTATTACCATGGGAGTAATACACTACAAAGTAAGTTAAGGTTAAAGTTTGGTTGCATTCACAACCACTTACATCACATCTCTTTCCTGGTCATTCATATACTTCCCCAGCTGCCTATTAATCTGTTCCAGAAGGTTCTAGTGGCTAATAACGATAACCAGCATTTATTGAGTGCCTAGTATGTGCTGGTGTTAACTTTTTTCCATATATTTTCTCATTTAATCTTTATAAAAGTCTCTGAGAAAGGTACTATTATTTTTATTTTTAAAAAATTGAAGTATAGTTGATTTACAATGTTGTGTTAGTTTCTGGTATACAGCAAAGTGATTCAGTTACATATATATGTATATATATATTCTTTTCCATTATGGTTTATTACAAGATATCGAACATAGTTCCCTGTGTTATACAGTACAACCTTGTTGTTTATTTTATATATAGTAGTTTGTATCTGCTAATCCCAAACTCCTAATTTATTCCTCACCCCTTTCCCCTTTGGCAACCATAAGTTTGTTTTCTATGTCTGTCAGTCTATTTCTGTTTCGTAAAGAAGTTCATTTGTATCATGTTTTAGATTCCACATATAAGTGATGTCGTATGATATTTGTCTTTCTCTGTCTGTCTTACTTCACTTAGTATGATAATCTGTAGGTCTATCCATGGCATTAAGAAAGGCT
The DNA here is from genome assembly GCF_965194805.1 of Balaenoptera borealis. Taxonomy (NCBI): domain Eukaryota; kingdom Metazoa; phylum Chordata; class Mammalia; order Artiodactyla; family Balaenopteridae; genus Balaenoptera; species Balaenoptera borealis. Next base: position 88,027,588 of record NC_138868.1, on the reverse strand, counting down.
GTTATTACCCCCATTTTATAGACAAGGGCAGTGAACCTTGAGAAGATTTAAGATGCTTGCTTAGGCAAGCTTCAAGTGTCTAGTCTGAGTAACACACAAAAACTTGCTACTAGTCACTCCATTAGATCATCTTAATTATTTATCACTGACTACAGAGGCGTCTCTCAAGGCATGCACATTCATTATCCTGTACCCAAGTACACATCTCTCTCTCTGTTTGAAAAGGAATGTGTAAGTATAAGCATTAGAAGTTTCTGACTATCTTAGCTGTCAATCTGTCATCTATAACCTACGAATCTTTTGTATGGGTTAACTTTTGAATAGGTTAATATATACATATGGTAAGTAATTGACTTTGTGGGTTGTTCATCTCTACCTCTCCATATTTACACGTATGAGTGTATATGAAAATGAATACTGCAGGTTTGCTTTTTACCAGCTCAAGAAGAGTTAGGATACCCTGGAAACTTCATCACTCAGCCCTCTCTCTTCTTTGTTACCCGACCTCAGGTTGGGATGTATTCTTCAAAGCTGTTATAGGAGACAGCAAACATCTTTTTAGGTAAAATCTTTCAGCAAATGGGTAAACTGACTCAGCAATATTTTGTCCATGCATCTTATTTGATCATAAAAAAAATTCATTTCTTAATAAATTAACTCTAATACCCAAGTAGATAACTTCGTAACTAGTTCATAATATGAGAAATACTGTTTAACCATTCTTAATTATTTTTCTAAAATAAATAGTCATTAGATCAGTGATTCTCAGCCTTTAGAGCACCTAAAAACCATCTGGAATGCTTCCTAGCAATGTAGATCACTGAGCTTCATCTTCAGAGATTCTGGTTCACTAGACCTGAAAAAGGGTTAAGAGTCTGCATTGTAACTACACTTTCACTCCTTATCTTGGTACATTTTAACAAGATCTCCAGGTGATTTTGGTGCAAGTGGCCCATGAATCTTTGAGAAACCTTGCCACCAATCATCAGAGGCTGTGCTTGTTATTTTGCCTCAATTTGATGTTTATACAAAGTCCTGAAGAGTCTCCCAGAGTTAGGCTCACAGTATTGGGCAGGTCATTCCTCTAGGCATTCAGTTCTCTGCTGGGTGTTTCCTGAGTGTCTGTCTGCTTTGCTCATGCCTTCAAGACTTGAAGTTAGGACAGTTCATTAACTAGCAGTGTTCAAATTTAGTGAATTGAGTAATTGTCACTTAATCCAATTGCTGAGACAGGAAATTTTTCTCTTGATCTTCTAATCTCAACTAAAACTGGATTTACTTCTTTTTTCTTACTTGATTATTTGGTTCAGTGAGGAATTTTTAAACTGGAACGCAAATGTACATGTAGCTGCAGGGAACTCTACTAGATAGTATGCGTTTGGGGGAAATTTAGTGATTTTCTTTGTAAATAAAGTGCTTGCTAATAATTTCTACCTTTCCAGGTATTTTAAAAAGGCTTTTTAAAATTAAAAAAAAATCCTCTAAACATTAATCCAGCTAGTTTTAAGTACTAATTTAAAATACATAAACAGTTAGACAGTAGTATGGTATTCTTGGAACTCTAGAGTTTGTCTTTCATTTCTTTTATAACTCATCACTGTATAAAGCATGGTGTTTTATTTATAATTGGTTCTCAAAACATATAATGTCCTAACCTAGACCTCTCCATCAGTTGCTTACTCAGTGTTTTTACTAAGATGTCTGATAGATGTTACAAAATTAATTTGTTTAAAACCAAACTCTTGATCTTTCCCTCTAAACTTTCTCTGCTTAAAATGTTCCCTATCTCAGTTGATGGTAACTCTGTCCTTCCACTTGCTTAAGATGATAACTTTGGAATCATTTTTTATACCTCTTTTACATCCACATCTAATGGGTCAAAAAGTAATTTAAGTAATGCCTTCAAAATATATCAAAAATCCGACTACCTCATATCACCTCCATTGCCACCACTCTGGTTTAGGCCACCATTCTTTCTCATTTGAATTATTGTAGTAGCTTCTTAACTAGTCTCGTTACTTCCCCCCTTGCCCCACTTCAGTTTATTCTTAGCATATCAGCCAGTTATCCTTTTAACCCACCCCACCTCATCTAGAATTTTCTCTTTGCTTACTATGGATAGGGCCACACTGGCCTCATTGCTCTTTTTTTTTTTTAAATTTTATTTATTTATTTATTTATGGCTGTGTTGGGTCTTCGTTTCTGTGCGAGGGCTTTCTCTAGTTGTGGCAAGTGGGGGCCACTCTTCATCGCGGTGCGCGGGCCTTTCACTATTGGCCTCTCTTGTTGCGGAGCACAGGCTCCAGACGCGCAGGCTCAGCAATTGTGGCTCACGGGCCTAGTCGCTCCGCGGCATGTGGGATCTTCCCAGACCAGGGCTCGAACCTGTGTCCCCTGCATTGGCAGGCAGATTCTCAACCACTGCGCCACCAGGGAAGCCCAGCCTCATTGCTCATATTTGAACACTCCAAACTTATTCTTGGCTGAGAATCTTTGCATCTGATCTTCTCTCCACCTGAAATGCATTTCTCCCAGATATCCTCAAGGCTCTCTTCCTCACTTCCTTCAGGTCTTTACTCAAATGTCACCTTCTTAGTGAAACCTTCCCAGACCACCATAATTAAAATTGCAAACAGTAGCCCCCATCCTTATACACTCACTTCTAATCCCCATTCCCTGGTTTATTTCTCAATATAGTTCTTCTCATCATCTGATGCATTATATTTTTACTTATTGTATGATTTTTTTAGAATTTGAGCTTTATAAATGAAGAGCCTTTTGTCTATTTTGTACACTGCTGTATACAAGTGTCTAGGATATGGTACTTAGGACTCTTACAAGAGTGCCTAGAACATAGTTGACACTCAGTAAGTAGTTGCTGATAATGAGTAGGGAACTGTATGGTTATCTTGTTCCAAAGGAAGCTTAGTGATTGTGAAGTTCTATAAGTTACCTAAGTTCTTCAGGACCTACATTGGCACTTCTAACACCAGGAAGATAATTCAATATGAGCTCAATATTTGTTCATTCATTGAGTGATTTAACAAACATATGTTGTTAATCTGTCAGTAGTATTTATAGTGTACCTACTAAATGCCAAGTCATTGTTTGGTACTGAATATGCAAAGATGTATCAGACACAATTCCTGCTCCAGAAGAGCTCAGTCTACTAGGAAACAGATAAATAAGCAGAAAATTATAGTACAATGAGATAAGTACTATGACAGTATAGGATATAATTAAAGCATAAAGGAGGGGCACCAAATACCTTTGGGTGGGGAAGAGTCAGGAAAGGCTACTTGAGGAGTGGGTACCTGAGTTGATTCTTGAGGAAGTAGTAATAGTCAGATGAATGATTGCATGAATGAATGTTGATGAGACAGGATGAGATGGGACCCAAAGTGACCCCAGGGATCTAGAAGACTGAAAGGAAGGAGTTGGACATAGGTACAAATGGAGATTGTAGTTTTTGGAGCTGGGGAGTGGGAAGAAGGACAAATAGAATTTGAGGATATTCCTGGCTGCTACCTTATCTTTTCCTATGAAGCTGGGATTGAGTTCATCTTCAGAGAGCTAGAGGGGAACCATTTGTGGACATTAAAATACAATAGCTGTTGGATGATTACTTTGTGTATGATGTTTCAAAACGTTAGCTAATACCTTTTATAAAGTTAATATATTTTTTGTATCCAAGTCTTTGAAATAACCCTTTATGAAATATGGGTGTCATGCATATTGTATAAATTTCTTAACTGCTTTTGCCTAGTTCACAAGTGCAAGGGTTATCTTTTTTCTTAAAGTGAATGTAAAACAGTTAAGACAGGACTTTCCATTTTCCAGGCTCTTGCTATAATGTTATTCGCGTTCCTCCGGAGAAAGTAGACCTTGGGGAGACAATCCATGGAGCCCAGGTGATATGTTCTATTGCTTCTGCAGAGAGGATGAAACCTTCTTACTACCACAGCTTTGGTGAGCCCAAAGATAAGACAAATTTTAATGGGGCCTGCCTTAAAGTAACTGTTGCAGAGGGACAAATTTTGACAAGTACTCTGTTAATACAGTTTATTAGAGTATGGTGATAAGAGACCAAGGTTGCATTTTAATGCCAATTAAGTTTATTCTGTTTAGTCACATACTTCTTACCCTAGCCAACTGACTGATTGAAAACATATTTTAATACAAGCAATTACTAAAAAATTAATTGGAAACACCAATTAATTTTTAAGTTTTTAATTAATTGACTGCTCTAGGAAATAGTTGTCAGTTTAAGAAATCATTGGTCCCTTCCCAGCACATTGAGTCAGGCTGAGATTTTGTCACCCAGCACTAACTCCACTTCAGTTCTCTATAGAGAACAGCCTCTCCCTTCAGCCCCCTGCTCCAGGATGACACAATGAGTAACCTCTAGTCATAGAAATCAGTCTCTTTGGTTGTTTTATATTATGTTATATGTCATTGAATATCTAAATACAAAGTTAAAAAAAAAACATTTATGCATGTTTCCACAACAGAGACTATGGATTTTGGGTGATTGTGATGTGTCAATGTAGGTTCATCAGTTGTAACAAATGGACCACTCTGGTGGAGGAAATTGATAATGTGGAGGCTGTGCGTGTTTGGGGACAGGTGGTATATGGGGAATCTCTGTACCTTCCCCTCGATTTTGTTGTGAGCCTAAAACTGCTCCAAAATATAAAGTCTTAATTAAAAAAATAATTTGACCATAAAAAATTGACAGAATTCAATATTTTAGGTAACTTTAAAGACCACAAATAATAATCATACAGGAAAGACCTTGATTATATTTTGAGGGAGGCAATTCATATTCCAGGTAGATTGATTCAGCTTTTTCTCAGAATATTTATCTTCTGCATCCTAAACCTTTATAGCCAATCTGCTCCTGGATTGTTACCTCCAGTATAAATAGCAAAAGGATTAAGGAATACAGGTCTAGATCATAAATGACACTTTAATATAATGCTTCTTTGTTCCTAAACCAAAACAATTTGACAAGAAAGAAAGAAAAAAAAAGACAAAAAGCAAGTTGAGGGCATTCAACCCAAGCTATTCTAAGCAGTTCCTGTTTTTATGTAGGAACAGAAAATATATATAGTAAAGCTGGGAAATGATGAAGAATTATTTCTGACTGGCATTTGTTTAGGTCAGCAGTAATGTGTCCAAGCCTTCAGACAAGTCCCCAAACTGTCACATTTCAGACAACTCTAGTTTGCCAAATAACATTTTATTGTTTGCTTGAACCTTTTAGGAATGACAAGGAACTACATTGTCTTCATTGAACAACCTCTAAAGATGAATCTGTGGAAAATCATCACTTCTAAAATTCGGGGAAAGGCCTTTTCAGATGGAATAAGCTGGGAACCCCAGTATAATACACGGTTTCATGTGGTGGATAAGCACACTGGTCAGGTGGAGAATTTTGAGTGTATTTATTGTGAAAATGATTGGACATGAAGGCAAATTTCCATGTGATTGACTTTTGCCTTCACTGGGCATTACTTGCATAAGACATTCTTAATCAAGGATATTACCTTCTTCCATAATTAGGGCTAGTTATTTATTAATTAATACAGTGGATTTTGCATATTAGAAAATTGTAGGAAATGGTTTTATCCTTTAAATTATCTGATTCAATTAAAATGACATCTAGGAAATCCTTTTAGCATTTTAGCATGGATTTTTCCATATAATAATATTTGCTAAAGAGGATATTGTTCATGCAGAGGTCTTCTGTAACTTTTGCAGTGATATTTTTATTAGCTGCTTCTATGATTTCTTGATATGTAAGTATGATAATCCTACCAAAGTCTAAAGCATATTGGTTAAATATCTTTCTATATACTCCTGATTAATAACACTATTGTATTTGTCCACTTTTTAACCTCTCTAAAGAAATAGTATCCTAAATTTACTGTATCCTAATTTCGTTACCAAAAAAATCCCATTTTAGTAATGAGTGCATTTTTCAAAGGATTAGTCACTTAATTTATCATAAATTCTTAATAGAAGTATTTTCTATTTAACCATGTAGTTAAGAGTCTAGGATTTATTTATCCTTCAAAATATTGGGCCATATTTCATGAGAACTTTGAAGTTAGTTGAAACAGTTGATTGGTCTATATCAAATAGCCCCAGTTCATTGATTAATATGAGATGAGATGATTTTAAATCAAAGCATATTTGCTTCTACATTCCGAATTCTGGTTTTTATACCTACCAGGCCTGTCACTTAAAGAGGGGGAAATCTTAATTTGAGCTTTGTGGATCTGTACCCTAAAGGAAATAAAATAAAATATCTATTTTTCACTGTTTGTGTTTTCCCCTGCAGCTTCTTCCAGGGATGTACTACAGTAAACCTTTTGTTACTTTTCACCAAATCAATGCCTTTGAGGACCAGGGCTGTGTCGTAATTGATTTGTGCTGTCAGGATGATGGAAGAAGCCTAGAAGTTTACCAACTACAGAATCTTAGGAAAACTGGGAAAGAGCTTGATCAGGTAAAGTTCTCTGATTTGTCAGGAGTTGTCAAAATATTTTTGATCTAGCCAAGTTCTGGCTTTGGGTTTGGAATTAGCTGTTTCTCTTGCCTCTCTTGTAAATAAGGAGGGAGAATGGTTTTAAAGCATTGAAGATACAGCTTTGTAATTTATTTATTTAATATTTCAAAATAATTTGAAGTATGTATTTACGTAATACCTAATAAATAAAAAGTATGTTAAAGAAAGCCAAGAAATATGTTTTGAAGCACTTGTGATTAGTTCCTTATTACACTTGGGCACTAAACATACTTACATTTCCTGGAAGGAATAGTAAAATGGACTGTAATATTAATTCTTTGATTAAAAAAAAGTGTATCAGTTCATCTAGCTTGAAGGGATTTACTTTTTCCTGATAATCAGTTCAAGGCAGAATTTTTCCTTGGATTATGTAATGTAAATTGTTTTCTGCTATAGTTTTATATTAATTAATTAATTAATTTTTGGCTGCGTTGGATCTTCGTTGCTGCGTGTGGGCTTTCTCTAGTTGCGGCAAGCGGGGGCTACTCTTCGTTATGGTGCGTGGGCTTCTCATTGCGGTGGCTTCTCTTGTTGCGGAGCACGGGCTCTAGGCGCGCAGACTTCAATAGTTGTGGCTCGCGGGCGTAGTTGCTCCGTGGCATGTGGGCTCTTCCCAGACCAGGGATCGAACCCATGTCCCCTGCTTTGGCAGGCAGATTCTAACCACTGTGCCACCAGGGAAGTCCAGAGTTGCAATTTTCTGATTCTGTTTATGACTTTACTCAAAGTTTTGTGTTCTTCCGCCTTTTTGTTTCAGGTAGAAGAGCTCCTTTCAACCTTTCTTGAAAGGCAGGTTTAGTGGTGCTGAACTGTCTTAGCTTTTGTTTGTCTGGGAATGCCTTTGTTTCTCCTTCATATCTGAAGGATAACTTTGCTGGATAGAATATTCTTGGGTGACAGTTTTTATCTTTCAATATCTTGAGTAAGTCATTCTACTCTCTTTTGACCTGTAGAGTTTCTGCTGAGAAATCTGCCAGTAACCTAATGAGGGTTCCTTTGTAGGTTACTATCTTTTTTTCCCTGGCTGTCTTTAAGATTTTTTCTTTGTCATTGACTTTTGACAGTTTTAACATAATGTATCTTGGAGAAGGTCTTTTTGCATTCAGATAATTAGGTGTTATCTTTGCTTCAGAGACTTGGATATCCAGTTGTCCAGGTTTGGGAAGTTCTCAGCTATTATTTCTTTAAATAAACTCTCTGCTCCTTCCTCCTGCTCTTCTCCTTCTGGGATACCCATTGTCCTTCTGTTACCCTTCCTAATGGAGTTGGATAGTTCTTGTAGAAATCTTTCATTTGTTTAGATCTTAGTTCCCTCTCCTCTTCTGTCTAATTTCTAGCTTTCTATCTTCAAGCTCGTTAGTTCTCTCTTCCATATGGTCTGCTCTATTTCCAGTGCTTTCTAACGTTCTAACGTGTTCTTCATCTCATTTACTGAATTCTTCAGCTCCAGAATTTCCAGTTGGTTATTTTTCATAGTTTCAATCTCTTTGGTAAGATATTTCTTCTGTTCATTTGTTTTATTTCTGAACTCATTGAACTGCCTTTCTGAGTTTTCTTGTAGCTCATCAGGTTTCTTCAGGACAGCTATTTTGAATTCTCTATCAGTTAGATTGTAATATTCCATGACTTTAGGTTTGATTTCTGGAGATTTGTCTTTTTCTTTATGTGATACTGTGTTACCATGTTTTTTTTATGGTGCTTAATGAGTTGATGTAGCCAGCGCATTTGAAGTAGCAAACACCTTTCTTCTTTAGGTAAAGCTTTTTTTTTTTTTTTTTTACTAGATGCTAACAATTCAACAGGTTAGTTATTAGAGGGCTTTCTTTTGTTCATAAGTAGGTGGCACAAGTTTTTGGTTTCTCTTACTTGAGCTGCCTCTGGCTATATTTGAAAATCAGCACTTTCCACCCTCTACCACCTCTGTGAGAGGGGTTGCCTGGTGCCCTCCCTCTCATACCTTATGCCTCCAGGGTCACTGGTGCTTTGCTGCTGCCGGTGTCACTGCTGCTGCTGGTGTTGCTGCCTCGGGCATCGGGATGGTGGGTACATCTGTCACGTTGGGGTTGCCTGTGTTGCAGGCACTGCTGCTGTTGGGGGAGGGCGGTGGTGGGGGTAGCCAGGGTGGCTGGGGCCTCTGCTGTGTCTGGAGTTGTTGGGTTCCCAGGCACCACAGCTGTGGATAGGGGGCTGGGTTGTGGCCACCTCCATGGCTGGAGGGGTCACAGGCCCCGCTGCCACTGTTGCTTGATTCCCTGCGGCTGTGGGTGCTGCTGCAGCCAGGAGGCCGGAGTCATGTGTGCTGCCTCCCCTGCTGTTACTGGGTTCTCTGGGGCTGCAGGCTCAGCTACTGTAGCTGGGAGTCGGGATTATAAGCACCACCTCTGCTTTCCTCTCAGTTCTGCCTCCTCAGTGTGCTCCAGTCCACCCACCTTTAGATGTACAAATGTGTGGAACTCTCCAGCCTTCCAGTGTGTTGGGCAGATGAACCTTTCTTGAGTTAACATTATGTTATTGGTTGTAGACTGAAGGGAGAGACAAAGGGAGCATATCATGCACTATGATGCTGATGTACACCTGCTTGTTTACTAATAATTTTTCTCATGAGTGGATGTTGGATTTTATCAAATGTTTTTTTTGCACTGTTGAGATAATGACATGACTTATCCTTTCTTCTACAAATGTGGTGAGATACACTGATTGATTTTAAAACGTTTATAATAGCCATTGATTGATTTTTGAATGTTAAACTAACCTTCTATTCCTGAAGTAAATCCCAGTTGGTCGCACTGTATTTTTAATATATTTCTGGATTTTCTCTGCTAATATCTTATTTAGCATTTTTTGGCATCAATTTCATGATTAAGATTGGCCTGTAATTTTTCTTTCTTATAATGTCCTTGTTAGTTTTTTTTAATGGATTTAATTAATTAATTAATTAATTAATTTTAATTTTTGGCTGCGTTGGGTCTTCGTTGCTGCGTGCAGGCTTTCTCTAGTTGTGGCGAGCAGGGGCTACTCTTCGTTGCAGTGCACGGGCTTCTCATTGCAATGGCTTCTCTTGTTGCGGAGCACAGGCTCCAGGCGCTCGGGCTTCATTAGTTGTGGTTCACAGGCTCTAGAGCACAGGCTCAGTAGTTGTGGTGCACAGGCTTAGTTGCTCTGCGGCATGTGGGATACTCTTGGACCAGGGCTCAAACCCATGTCCCCTGCATTGGCAGGCGGATTCTTAACCACTGCTCCCCAGGGAAGCCCCCTTGTTAGGTTTTGTTATTAAAGTTTTGCTAATCTCATACAGTGAGTAGGAAATTGTTCTCTTTTCTATTCTCTGCATGAAAAGTGTAAGATTGGCATTATTTCTTAAATGTTTGGAATAATTCAACAGTAAGGTCATCTGGGCCCGTAAGTTTCTTTGTAGGTAGATCTTAAATTATAAATTACGTTTCTTTAATAGTATAGGGTTATTCTGATTCTCTATTTCTTATTGTGTCAGATTTGGTGAATAGTCTTTTTCTAAGAAATTTATTAATGCCATCTAAAATTTCAAATTTGTTGATCTAATGTTATTCATGATATTCTATGTTTTAAAAAAATGTAGGTAGGGTTAATTGATAGCCCCTGTTTTTATCCCTTATATGGTTATTTTTGCTGTCTTTTTTGTTCCTTTAGGCTTGCTAGGTTCTCATCAATTTAATGAGGACTTTTCAAAAGACCAACTTTTTGGCTTAGTTGATATTCTTTAATGTGTGTTTGTTTTCAGTTTCATCAATTTATGCTATTATTTTCATTTCCTTTTCTACTTTCTTTGTGCTTAATGTGTTCCTTTTCTAACTAAGGATATAAAACCTTAGTTTGTTATTTTTCTACCTTTCCCTCCTCAACATATATACCTTTGGGATGATAAATCTCTGTCTAGCAGAGCATCCCACAAGTTTTGATATGTTTTATTACTATTCAGTTAAAGTATTTTCTAACTTTCACTGAGATTTAGTCTTTGAAAATTTTTTTTAAACTTTCAGACAAATGGAAATCTTTCTAGTTATTTTTCCCATTGATTTCTAGCTTAATTTTACTGTATGATTTGAAGTTTATGAAATTTATTGAGATTTGCTTTATGGCCCAGCAAAAGATTATTTTGAAAAATGTTTTATGTGCATTTAAAATAATGAATTTTGGATGTAGTGTTTTATATATGTTGATTAGGTCATATTTTTAAATAATATTATTCAAATCTTCTTTATTCTTATTGATCTCTATCTATCAGTTAATATATAACATGAAATGTATATTAAAATCTTTTGCTTGGAGTATAGATTTTTCTGTTTCTCCTCATAGTTATGCTAATTTAAAATTTACATATGTTGGTGCTCTGTGTGCATACAAATTTAGAATTGTTTTACCTTCCTGGTTTATTGAATATTTATCTCTAAGTAATGCTTTTTGCCATGATGTTTGCGTGCTATAACTTTCCCATCCTTTTACTTTTAATCTTTCTAAATATGTACCATGTAAGCAACATATACTTAGAAAATCCATTGTGCTAATTCTTGACTTTTGATTGGGGCATTTAGTTAAACCAGTCATTAATATTTTGAGGTTTAAATATGCCATCTGACTATTTGCTTCCTATTTGTCTCACTAGTTCTTGTTTTCTCTCCTTTCTTGCCTTCTCTACATGAGTTGAGTATATTTTATTATTTCATTTCCACCTCCCCTCCCCCAAACATCACTCCACCCCCTGACCATTAGCTTGGTAGTTATACATTCTTTTAGTGATTATTTGAGAGGTTACAATATGCATCCTTGATTTAACACAATGTATTATAAATCAGTTCTTTTAATTCTTTCCAGACAATGCAAGGACCCTGGAACACTTTAACTTCATTTACTCTACTCCTGATTTGTATGCTACTGTTCTTATATATTTTAATTCTCTCTATATATTAACCCTTATAAGGCATTATTATTAATGTTGTTTTATGTAGTCATAATTACCCATACTACCCATTTACCCACATCTGTACCTTCTCTTGCTCTTAATTCCTTCTAGCTTCTCTGAGCATCCATGTGGAATCATTTTCTTTCTGACTGAAGAACGTCTTTTAGTATTTTCTTTAGTTCAGATATGCTGGTGATGAAATCTCTGTTTTTGCTTGTCAGAAAAATGTCTTTATTTTACCTTCTTTCTTGAAGGATGTTTCCACTGGATAAAGAATCTAGGTTGTTATTTTCTTTTGACACTTTAAAGATATCATTTCATTGTCTTCTGATTTCTCTTAAGAAATCAGCTGTCAGTCTAAAGCTTTGCTCCTTTGAAGTTGAACCACCACCCCCCAAAGATTTTCTCTTTGGTTTTCTGTAGTTAGTACTATGATATTTTTTAGTATGAGTTCCTTTTGATTTATTTTTACTTTTTTTTTCCTTAAAGATTCTTGAATCAATGGTTTGATGTCTTTCATTAGTTTTGAAAAATTTCACCTATTATTTCTTCAAATATTGTATCTGGTAAGTCTTTTCTCTCTTTTCTTTCTGGGACTACAGTACACATATGCTACCCCTTTTCACTCTATCCCTCTGTTGCTTATGTTCTTTTTAGTATCTTCTATCCTTTGGTCTAAGTATCTTGCTGTGGATATTTTCTTCTTATCTATCTTACAGTTCAAACATTCTTCTTCAGCTGTGTATATTCTGCTGTTAAACCTAGGCACTATGTTCCTAAACTCATTGCATTTTTCAGTTCTAGAATTTTGATTACTTTCTCTTTTATAATTTTAGTTCTCTGCTACAATCCCAATTTAAAATAATTTCCTCCAACATATTCAGAATAGTTAAAGTCTGATAACTCTATTATCTGGATCACTTGGGGTTCTGTTTCTATCATCTGTTGTTTATCTTGTTGTTGTTGTTTTTTAAATCGTGCTCTCTTGTCGTCTCATGTGCTGACTAATTTTTATTCTATACAGAATACTGTGTTTGAAAAATTGTAGGAGGGATATTTTGAGACTCTGTTATCTTCCTCTAGGGAAGATTTTCATTTGCTTCTGGCAGATGGCTAGAGTACATTATCAATTGAAGATATTCTTAATCTAGTTATAGGGATTGAGAAAATTTGAAACGTGATACAGTCGCTGCAAGAGCTGGACTATTTTTGTTTATTTTTACTTCTAGGGTACAGCCTAAGGGATCCTGACCCAAAGAGCTAGAGGTTTATCAATGCTTCCCCTTCTTGGAGACTTTGAACTACAACTTTTATTTCTCTAGCTCCTCAAAACTATCAAAATCTCTTCTCATTAGGGCCAAGTGATGGGGGAGTTGGTATGGCAATATCCTTATAAAAGGGTAACATGAAGGATCCTTGTGGTGATGGAACTGTTCTGTACCTTGAGTATGGTGGTGATCATATGAATTTACATGTCATAAAATTGCATAAAACTAAACACACACACACACACATACAAACACAAATGAATGTGTGTTAAATTGGTGAAATCTGAATAATGTTGGTGGATTATATCCATGTAAGTTTCCCCGTTGTAGTGTAGTTATGTAAGAGGTCATCATTGGTGAGACTGGATGAAGGATACATGGGATCTCTCTGCATTGTTTGTTTTTCTTAATGTGGTAAAATATACATAACACAAAAGTTACTATTTTAACTATTTTTAGGTGTATAATTCAGTGACATTAAATACATTAATGATGTTGTGCAACCAACATCACTATTCATTTCCAGAACTTTTTCATCATCCCAGACAGAAACTCTGTACCCATTAAATAACAGCTCCCTATCTCCTCCCTCTCCCCAGCTCTTGGTAGCCCTTATTCTACTTTCTGTTTCTATGAATTTGCCTATTCTAGGTACCTCATATAAGTAGAATCATACAAGATTTTTTCTTTTGTGTCTGGCTTATTTCATTTAGCATAATCTTTTCATGGGTTATCCATGTTGTAACATGTATCAGAATCTCATTCCTTTTAAAGATTTAATAATATTCCTTGTATGTATATACTACCTTTTGTTTATTCATCTGTTGGGGGACATTTGGGTTGTTTTCAGCTTTTGGCTATTATGAATAATGCTGTTATGAACACTGGTGTACAAGTATCTGTTTGAGTCCTTCTTTTCAATTCTTTTTTGGCATATACCTAGAAGTGGAATTGCTGGATCATATGATAATTCTATTATATCTAACTCTTTGAGGAACCGCCAACTTGTTTTTAACAGCAGATGCACCATTTTACATTCCCACCAGCAATGCACAAGGGTTCCACTTTCTTCACATTCTCACAAACACTTGTTGTTTTCTGGGTTTTTTTTGTTTGTTTTGTTGTTTTGTTTTGTTTTTTGTTTTATGATAGCCATCCTAATGAGTGTGAAGTATTATCTTACTGTATTTTGATTTGCATTTCCCTAATGACTAATAATGTTGAGCATCTTTTCATGTACTTATTGGCTATTTGTATATCTTGGTGAAATGTCTAGTCTAGTCCTTTGCCCATTTTAAAATCAATTGTTTGTTTTTCTGTATTATTTCTTACAGCTGCTTGTGGGTCTGCAATATATATCTCAAAATTAAAACGTTTAATAAAAAATTCTTTTATATTTTCTCAGCCTTTCAGCTGCCTGTTCTTAAAAGCAGCTGATGTCCTTAGTGGAAAATTTGCCCCCAATATGTAGTTTTTGTGGGTTTCCTTCTCCTTCCAAATCGATGCCCCGTTGTTCTTCATTGCCTTTCTTAGCTCACCAGCGCCTTCAAATAGCTGTTTTAAACATTTTGTCCAGTTTTTCTATCTGTTCTCAGGGAAACAGTTGATCCATATTGCCTAACTAACCATTATTGGCACTCTCTTTTTGTTCACCTATGGTTTTGCAAAAGACAAAAATGTTTAAATAAATTTAAAAATAAAATTTTAAAAGCTAATTGTTTACAAAGGTTAAAAATAGCACTAAGTCTTTACTTAGTAAAAACATTTCTGCATGTTATGGAGATAATATGGGCTAGGTATATGGGGGAAAATGGCATAGTTTGTTCCCCATCTTACAATATTTCAAGAGAGGAAGATGTGCTTAAACCATTCTTACTGTCATAAAAAATACACTTATTTTATTAGGATCTCCTGCTTAAGCATCATCTCTGCAGAGATGCTGTGTTGGGGGGATCCCCAAAACCACTCTTTGTTTTAATGATTCACTAGGAGGGCTTATGGGTCCCAGAATAATCAGAAAAAAAGAAAGGTACATGGGATGAAGTCTGGAGGAAACCAGGTGCGTGCTTTCAAGAGCCCTCTCCCAGGATATGCTTGATTCCTCCAGCAACTCGTGACAACATGTGCGAAATGTTGCCTGCCAGGGAAGCCCACCAAGCTGGTGGTCCAGGGTGTTTGTTGGGGATCAACACATAACATATATAGCCCCTACATGAGTAACCTCAATTACTGAAGTTCTAGAGCCCCATAGAGAAGGCAGGTGTTCATTATGAATCACGTTGTTAGCATAAACTATAAGAACAAATTAGTACAGTACGCCTCAAGGCCTCAGGCATGCGAACATACTCTTATCAGACTGAGTATTCAAAGAGCTCTGTTCCCAGGTGCGGGCCAAGGACCAGTCATGAAAACGGGCCTTTCCTGAGAATATGCAGGGTTTGAGCAACCCAGGCCTGCTAGGTTAGCCCATTTCCACACAGAGTTCTTCCTGGACCAAACCCGAGGAAGGAAGCACCCATTTTACTCTCTAGTCCCTCACCCTTCAGTGTGTTTCTTATTGGCAGTTATCACTATCTGACTTTGAGCTATATAATCATTTATTTATTTGATACTACTTAAGTAACATATATTTCATATCTATTATCATTCTTTCTCCTCTAGAATATAAGGCCAGAGACTGTTTTGTTCACTGTTGTATTCTCAGTGTCTAAAACAGAGCTTGGCCTATTGTAGGTACTCAACTGATATTTGCTGAGTAAATGAATGAGTGAAAATGATCATTTATGCAATTACTTAGAAATGCCAATAATATTGACTGGATCTCAGTTATTGGGACATGCTGTTATTCTATGAATGACAATTTTCTCAACAGTTTATTTCTCTCTCCTGAACAGGTCTATAATTCAGTAGCCAGATCTTTTCCTCGAAGGTTTGTTTTGCCCTTACGTGTCAGTTTGAATGCCCCTGAGGGAGAGAACCTCAGCCCGTTGTCCTATTCTTCAGCCAGTGCTGTGAAACAGGCTGATGGAAAGGTATGCTATGAATGGACATTAGACTAAGACTTTGATCCTCAGTAGTGTTTCTTCATTCACTAGTAAAGTAGTGTGGCTATGTAGTGTGGCTGTTCTCCACAATGTTTGGTGCCCAGTAAGTTTTATAACATTCAGCTGAGCAGGGTAAGGTCATGGAGCATGGCTTGCAAAAGAGCCACAGAATTCTGGGTGGGAGTGAGCAGTGTATTTACCTATCCCTTTTGTGTTTTGAAACAAATATATGAAACTTTCTAATGGTTGTGGAATGTCTAAGTATTTGAGATAGGAATTGACCATCCCCACCTTTTAGATAATTTGCACTTACATATCATTGTGTAGCTAACAATGTCTCAGCTTTAGTAGAATAAAAGCCCACTTCTACCTCCTATGCCATTTGACAGCTTAGTCACAAAACCAGATAATCTTTTATATGTTCATACACATGATGAAAAGAGGAACAATATTAAAAAATGACATAGAACCTCAGTTTTCAAGCCCTGTCACAAACTCTTATAGGGTGTTAGCCCCATGCTGACCTACACTGAAGAAAGTAAGAATTAAGCAATCACTACAAATCCTTTTGTGCCCTGATTTAGATTTGGTGTTCTTATGAAAATCTATATCCTGAGGACCTAGAAGAGGAAGGAGGTGTTGAATTTCCCCAGATCAACTATGGCCAATTCAGTGGCAAAAAGTATCAGTTCTTCTATGGCTGTGGCTTTCGGCATTTGGTGGGCGATTCTCTGATCAAGGTTGACGTGGTGAACAAGACACTGACGGTAATGAAATTCTCTTTCCTTTTCTGAACTCTTAAAAAACCTATTCTGCCCTTTGAATTAATTTCTGTTTTTTTTTTAAGGTAGGTCTTGAGATTTTTTAATATTTAAGCAGCTCAGCCACTTACTTTTATTAAATCTGAGAACCATGGAATCACATAGATTAGGGGTATGTTCCCTCTAGGGAATCTAAATGAACCACAAGCCCAGAGAAATAATTCTATGCTTGATAGTATTTTGAGAGAAATCATGGGACACCTCTATTTCAGGTTGATGGGAAACTATAATTACACCAGTTGTGTTTGATGATGATGGAATCTGTAGCTGCAAAAGCTCCCTCTCCTATATTTAACTCAGTAAGCCTGATTCTTCTACTGTTGGACCATTGCATTGACAGCCAAATTCATGCTGGGACTGACAATCACTATAGAACGCTTCTAGCTCATAACCAGTCTTTTATCAAATACTTTTCTGGGGACTTACAGGTTTGGAGAGAAGATGGCTTTTATCCCTCAGAACCTGTTTTTGTTCCAGTACCAGGAACCAATGAAGAAGACGGTGGGGTTATTCTTTCTGTGGTGATCACTCCCAACCAGGTAAATGTATTTCCGTCACTCGTCAGAAAGAGAAATAGCACTGGGCCTTTTGAGGGTTATATTTAGTGATGCTGTTGATGGTTTATTTTGATTCCAATTTGGCACCTTCTCCCTTTTCTTCCTCTCCTTATTATTTGGGTACCCTTTTATCATAATCAGTACTTTATTACTGTTTTAAAGTTCTATTTTAGAACCATAATAATAATTTACATTTGCATAGGAATTTACAAACCTCTTTCATACATATTATCTTATTTAGTCATCAAAACAACTTTGTGGGGTACCATTTTACACGTAGAATTTGTAACTTAAGGAAGTTGAAAGAGACTTGCATCAGATCTCATAGTGGTAAAGCCAGTATTTAAATCCCAAACTTCTGAATTCTAGTCTAATGTTTCATACCACCATCTGTGCTGCCAATTTAAATTGAGTGACCCAAGGGACTTCCCTTGTGGTCCAGTGGGTAAGACTCCGTGCTCCCAATGCAGGGGACCCGGGTTCCATCCCTGGTCGGGGAACTAGATCCCGCATGCATGCCGCAACTAAAGAGTCCGCATGCCGCAGCGAAGACCCGGTGCAGCCAAAATAAATAAATAAATAAATATTTTAAAAAAAAACTAAAAAATAAAATAAAATAAATTGAGTGATCCAAAAATCTAATGTGATAGGCCCTGACCTAGTATCTCAAAAATGTTGACATCTTTTTTTTTTTTAATATTTATTTGGCTGCACTGGGTCTTAGTTGCAGCACATGGGATCTTTAGTTGTGGCATGTGGGCTCTTAGTTGCCTGACCAGGGATCGAACCTGGGCCCCCTGCACTGGGAGCACGGAGTCTTAACCACTGGACCACCAGGGAAGTCCCAATAATGTCGATATATAACTTCTTGTCTAGGGCAGTCTTGTGGCAGTAGGTTCACTTTGAGTACCAGCTTTGATCAATTATTACTGGGGTGTTGGATTCTGAGGCTTTTTAAGGTTTAGGTGAGGAAAGTGCTGTGATCAATTAGTAATGCCTGCCATGGGCTTAGGAGGACTTGGTCCTCATGCCAGGTACTTGCCACTCCTGTAATTAGACCAGGGCAAATCTCAGTCTGCCTTGCAATGCTACATTTTGAACAGCTCCAAAGTAACACAAAATGGAGGCATTTCATTTTAGAAGAATTTTTATGTCTCTTAGGAGATTGAAAAGGGGCAGGTAAAAAGATCCTTAAACCCAAAGAGATCCTATGAAGGTGATTGATATAAAGAACTTATTCTTTACTCTAGATATGAACTTCTTCAGCTGTAATTTCCTTTTCTGTTCAGTTCAGCATTCTGCAAACATTTAGTGAATGAATAGGCAAGGCACTGTGCTAGTTGCTGGGGGTGGACATGAAGATGAGTAATATGTAGTCTCTGTCTTAGAAATTTTACAGCCCACTGGAGGAGACAGACAGATTTTTTTACAGAAAAAAAATAAGAGAATTTTCAGTATTGGCTTTCCTTTTCTAGAATGAAAGAAACTTCCTCCTAGTCTTGGATGCCAAGAACTTTGAAGAACTGGGCCGAGCAGAGGTGCCTGTGCAAATGCCTTACGGGTTCCATGGCACCTTCGTGACCATCTGATGGAACATCCACAAGGTCTGGGAACTCGGTTTTAAATGAATGTGCTCTGTACAAAAGAGAGAGCAAAGGTGCACCTTACCTTCCAAACCATAGACATCTGGTTTTAAAATTTCTATTAAAAATGGAATTCATGAGATAATTATGGTTTATATTTTCTTAGGGATCTTCCTTGAAAACATTAAGCAAGTGTTGATACAACCTTTTGAAGAGAGTTTTAAATTTATATTTACTGGATATATGTTATAAATATATGACAGAGGTTCCCTCACTTGGGAGAAGAAATACAGATAACTGTAGCTAGTAGAATATGAATATAGGTCTGAAAAACCCCTTGTTTTTTCCATTACAGCCTGCCTGTTGCTACTGGTCCTAAGGTACTCACAGAGGATGTCATGCTTGGAGGCTCCTAAACTGGCTATTTCTCTGCTGTCCAGAGCAGATGCCACTGCAGTTGAACCACCCAGTACCACTTCCTACCCTGCCCCCAGCTCAGCCTTGGGAGGCTGTTGTTTTGAGGGATGTTGTTAAAATCAGGCATTTTTCCCCTAATCTCCAGGTGTCTAGTTCTTCAGAGAACGATGAAAAGTTGGTAGTTCTTACCATATGACCCAGCAATCCCACTACTGGGCATATCCCCTGAGAAAACCATAATTCAAAAAGAGTCATGTACCAAAATGTTCATTGCAGCTCTATTTACAATAGCCAGGACATGGAAGCAACCTAAATGCCCATCAACAGATGAATGGATAAAGAAGATGTGGCACATATATACAATGGAATATTACTCAGCCATAAAAAGAAACGAAATTGAGTTATTTGTAGTGAGGTCGATGGACCTAGAGTCTGTCATACAGAGTGAAGTAAGTCAGAAAGAGAAAAACAAATACTGTATGCTAACACATATATATGGAATCTAAGAAAAAAAAAAAAGGTCATGAAGAACCTAGGGGCAAGACGGGAATAAAGACACAGACCTACTAGAGAGTGGACTTGAGGATATGGGGAGGGGGAAGGGTAAGCTGTGACAAAGTGAGAGAGTGGCATGGACATATATACACTACCAAATGTAAAATAGATAGCTAGTGGGAAGCAGCCGCATAGCACAGGGAGATCAGCTCGGTGCTTTGTGACCACCTAGAGGGGTGGGATAGGGAGGGCGGGAGGGAGGGAGACGCAAGAGGGAAGAGATACGGGAACATATGTATATGTATAACTGATTCACTTTGTTAGAAAGCAGAAACTAACACACGATTGTAAAGCAATTATACTCCAATAACGATGTTAAAAAAAAAAAAGTTGGTAGTTCTTCATTTAGTTGGGCAACAGGTGGCACTAGAGACCATATAATCTTTTCATGTCTAAACCCCGTTAGTTTTTACCAACAGCCCAAATCAGCCTAGATCTGTCACTTAAACCACACGTTAAAATACCGTGTTCCCTTTTCCTTCAGTTATACTCCAAGTCCAGGCCAGTTAAACTGTACATGCTCCATGTGCATGTTGAATGGTGCTGGAGAAGCCCCCCAAACATGTAGTTTGGGGCAGTGTGAACTCATTAGCCTCACTGCACAGTCCTGGACCAACATAGTCAGTTTCTTCTCAGTTTTCCTTGAGAGTTATTATAAACATCACAAACCCTATTCACCTTAGCAAAGGGTTCCATACATACAAATGCCACATGTCAGGGTTTGCATTGTGGCAATAAAATAAAAGTTCTAAGTTTTGTGTCTGGGTTGGTGAGATACAGAGCAATAGCAATAGGTACAGAATAGAAGATGCCTAAACAGAACTAATATAGCAGATGTGGGAGCTTAGAGGCTGAGGTAACCATAAGAACATAAATCCCTTGGTATTTCACAGAAGTCTTCAAAAAGGCATTGTACTCCCCCAGATAAGACATGGAAATTTGATCCAGATCTTATTTGGATCTGAAAGGTGAAGAAGACTCCAGTGGACATCTGGGAGGTACATAGGTCTATCTGATCATGTCCTTCTTCTGTTTATAAACCTTTACTCCATCCTACTACACAGAGAGTGAAGCTCAAACATATAAAGTTTAGCAGTATAAAAATAAGATTTTGACCCAAGGACACCTGAATTCTGCCTTGGCCCTGCCATCTATACGGTTCTTGAAGGAGAAGACAAGAAATGATCAACAACATTTTATAATCTAGGTGTATATGCCTGGTAATCCAATGCAGAAAGTTCTGGAAATTGAATGAGCATGTGACTGAGGCTCAAAGCCTAGGCAGAGCCTCTTCCTTTCCCTAAGTCCAACTCATCACTGGACAGTGTCCAGAGACTCAAGGAAAGGAACTATGTGGTGCACAAGTGAGGGGAAAAGGGATTAGGGTGCATCCTAGTGACCTTATCTTAATTACATCTGGAAAGTCACTATTTCCAAATAAAGCCATATTCTGAGGTACTGGGGGTTGGGACTTCAACACATTTAACTTTGGAGGGGACACAATTCAATGCATAACAGGATGACTGAGGGTGAATTTGGTGAGTACCTTTACATAGAATTAGCTTTAATAAAATAGAGCAAGAACTCTGCAAATGCAGTGACATATTTTACTAAAGCAAATAACTAAAGCAATTTCTCAGAAATTCTACCTTTTACCTTTTATTTTATTTTGATTCTTTAAACTGAATTGGGAACAAGTGAAGTGTTTGTGTAACCATTGATGGTTATAGTATTTATCTCTGATGCAGTCAATGCCTGGGAAACATTGTTTATAAGTGATCCTGGGTAAATAATTCACTTATCTGGGTCTGTGTTTTCTTATCTGTAAAGTGAGAGGACTGAACTAGATTTTGAGTTTCTATCTCAAAAATCTCTGGTTTACAATTATTTAAAGTTCTTTCATTACAGCCCAATGGGGGAAAGGAGAAAAACATTTGAAAACATGTGAGGAAGTTTGCTACACATTAATAATTTAATGCACAACAAACACCATATATAGCTGGAGACAGGAGACATCTGGGAGAAAGCATCATGGGGCTTATATTTCCACCACGCCCATGATTTTATCCCTCCTTTCCAGTGCCTGGAACAGTGCCAGCCACAGTAGGTATTCAGTAATTAATGAAAGAATGAATGTAGGCGAGAAATGCACTGGTGCGTACTGGGAACTATAAGTAGTTTGGCCACTGCTTATGAGTAGATGGCGAGGAAACAAGATCCTTTCACTCTGGAGGTGTCTACATTGGGCAGAGAATAGCTAATGTGTGTGTGTTCATGGGTGCATGTGTTTACACTGCGGCAACCCAGAGTGATAAACGGCTCCATGCATGCATATGGATGATAAGGACAGCTCGAGAGTTTCCCTTTGTAAGAATCTTTACAAATAGTCCAAAGGTTGTATCATTTCTGAAAGACACGTGGTCCCACACGTGCACTCAAATTTCTGCTCCCTTTAAGCTATAAGTAGGCTGGCCCTGGGACTAGTCGCAGCGTAAGCAGCGACTGGAAGTTTCTACAACCCAGGGCTTTCTAGAAGGGAGTGGGAGGGACCTCATTGAGCAGACATAAAAATGAAGGACACTAAGACCCCACCCACCTCATTTGACCGCTCTAAGGCGGTCCCAGCTCTCTAAGCGCTCGCTCTCCCAAGAGATTGAGATAGCAAGGAACGCCTGTTACGGCCTCCAGGTCGGCAGAGGGAGCCCAGTCGCAGGGTGAAGCAGAGAGCACTTCTGCCGGGCGTCGTCCGCACTGCGCAGCCGCGGAGGGAGGTGCCCCCTTTCTCTGCCTGGCGGCGGGCCTGCAAAATCATGAGCGCGGCGGCTTCGGGCCCTGGCCGGCGGGCGCGAGTGTCCCGCCTGGTCTCCTTCAGCGCGACCCATCGGCTCCACAGGTGGGGTGTGCCTACAGTACCAGTGGTGGGGGCAGGACCTTCGAGCCCCGGAGCTGGGTCCCGGGTGCGGGAGGGGCACGGGTACCCGCTGATGAGCGGGCGGGGGGCGTGGTGTAGTCCTGCGGCCGCCAGGCTTCGTTGATGACGTCATAACAGCGGCGACCGGCGGCGACCAGCCCCCCCGGGGATCGATGTGACGTTGAAAGGTGTTGAACTCGCGCAGGTTACACAGTGCCAGGCACATCGTAAACACTCAGTACATGTTAGCTACCCATAGCTAATATAGTTACAGCAAGGCGAGTTTTGTCCACTTTATACCGAAGAGAAAATGAACCCAGATGTTCACTTTCCTGAGAGCAAGCAGCAGAGTTGGGATCTGAGCCCGGAGTACTCAGACTGCTTCATCGCACTGAAGAGTTGATTTTGAGCAGGGTTTTGCCACTCATTAGCAAGCTCCACTCTCTGAGCATCTGTTTCCTCGTCTGCAAAATGAGGATAATTTCTACCTAGCAGGATTCACCTGTCCATTTATTCACTGGACAGGTATTTGTTGTCAGGTCTTGTGCTAGGTAACAGGGATGCAGCAGTGATCAAGACCTGTAACAGTTTTCTATCTGGAGTGTACAAACTGGCCAATTTTGTGGAGGGTACAGTGAGATAATTTTGTGCAAAAGCTTTGTGAACTGTAATACTCTAAATGTAAGAAGTAGATGAGCAGGAAAAAGGAAAGTAATAGAGTCTCAAAAAGAAAGGGGTTATTTAATAGGAAGCTCAAACATATGAGAGTGGTAAGGCCTCATTGAAGATGCACAGTTGATTGGACAGGTATAGGTATAAAAATACATTAAGAAAATGGATCTCTGCCTGGAACAACGGCTGAGTATTGTAATTTTAAAATTTAACCTGACTTGAATACCCCTGAATGGATTGACGTTATCAGTAGGCAATAGTTGAGGGATAATAAAGCAAGATTTTAAAGAGAAGATGTACTAGGTCATGTAATTATTTTTCAGGGGAATGAGATTTTAAGCCACTTGGGGATAAGCGTCTTTTTTTTTTTTTAATCACCATGTGCCCTTGCTTCATTCAGCCCATGCCTAGTATGTAGTAGGTACTCAGTAAATGTTGAGTTGAAAAATGGAAGGGCCTTGAGCAGATCAGTTGTTGAAGTCTTGCTGTGGAACAAGGACGTTGAATTTATTTAAGCTAATTTGTGTGGTATAGTAGTCTAATTAGGGGGCATACACTGGTTCCTGACATAAAATTGAGTAATGAAATCAGATTGATTTATGACTCTCCATTTGATGAGCTAAAGAATAGTAAGTTGTGAAGTTTTTCAAAGGCTAGAGCAAACAATAAGTGTAGGAAACAGAGAAGGTATCTGAATATGTATCATGTTGACTTTTGTTTTTTTTTTTTTGGTCAGCAAATCTCTGAGTAATGAGGAAAACTTGAAACTGTTTGGGAAATGCAACAACCCAAATGGCCATGGGCACAATTATAAAGGTGAGAGAAAAACTGGTGAAATTTTAGCACTTTCGGTAATGATGAAAGAGTGTTCAGCATATACAGTCTAAATGAGTAAGAAACCTTATGGACAGAACATGAATGCTTTGAGCCTTGAATGAGAAATTAAATGGAAGTTCAAAATGAAAAGATCTGTTGCCTTAGTTGGATGTATCTTAAGTTTTACTATGCAGTTGTCTGCTGTTATAGATCAAAACAATGAATGGCTTAAATACTGTTCTCCTTGGTCTTAAGAATACATGACATTCTTTTGGCACCATGTTTCCTTCTAATTAGGTATTGCTGAGGACAATGTTAAAATTAGATTGTATTCATTGAGTAAATAATGACTGACAAAGGGAGCGTATTGGCCCAAGATATGCGGTATGGCAGGAAAATAGGTTGGGTCTAAAACTTTGACAGTAGTGTTCCAAGAAAGTAATTAATTTATGCAAGGACAAGGGACTTGATTATTTGAGATACAGATGATATCTCCACAAAACAGCTATGTAAGCCATAGAGCATCACAGTATATGGTATGATGGAGTAAAAAGACCAGAAAAGATGTCAGAAGTCTGGGATTTCTAGTTTAGCTACTGCCTAACTTACTTGACCTATGATATCTCTCATTCTCAGTTTGCTCACTTATCACATAATACCTAATGGTGTTTGTATGGAGCTGAAAAAAATATGTAGAAGTCATTAATTTGTAGAGCACTCTGATCATCAAGATTTTTCAGAAGTTTCATACAAGTACTTGTTAATTTACAAAGCATTACTATAAACTGTGTTTACATTCACATGAATAAAGGAATAAGAATTTTAGGCCCAGTAGTAGTTTTGCTTGCTCAGAAAGATACTTGGACCAGCTCAGTGTGTAGCTGGATTTCTTCCTGTATATTTTCTACTTTTACAGGCAGTGATCAAGCAGCATCTTGATCTTACCTAGTGGAGATTCCTTCCAAGTGCATCATAAACAGAATTTATACCCTTTTTGGCCTTGGCTAAGCACCTCTAAGTTCCTCTGCCTTGGTTGAGTCTTGCTTTAGTTGATAAAAAGATCTTAACTAAAAGATGTTCTGGGGGAAAATATAGCTTTGTGGGGTGAGATCTAATAATTTCTGTTGGTAACTTGTGTTTGGATGTTACTCTGTTGAAAGTCATGTTTTTTTTTGGTATTTTGTTTTCTTCCCCATAGTTGTGGTGACAGTACATGGAGAGGTACGTGCTGAAAATGTCTCTGTGGTTTGTGCACATTGCTGGGCGCTCTTTCAGCCGATGTGATGGATTCTGTGTTGAAAAATTCTGTTCAAATCAGTACTGCTTCATTGTTGGTCTTTGTGTATGGTGAGCTGCTGCCATTTCAGGCCTTTCCTCTCCCAAAGTGTCCTCTTTAATGTGCTGTATGTGGGCAGGTAGAAGAGCACTACAGTGAAAAGGAAGCCTAGAGTACTTGGTGTTTCCATGCTGAGATAGATTGTCTCGGGGATGAAGGCCAATGTGGGGACAATTTCTGCACATTGTGCAGCCTTTAATAATTTACCAGAGGTTTAAATATGAAGAGCATGTTATAGTAATATTCACCTTTGTTTACTTTTTAGATTGATCCTGTTACAGGAATGGTCATGAATTTGACTGACCTCAAAGAGTATATGGAGGTAATGGCATGTTGGATGCTTATTTT
The DNA here is from genome assembly GCF_965194805.1 of Balaenoptera borealis. Classification (NCBI taxonomy): domain Eukaryota; kingdom Metazoa; phylum Chordata; class Mammalia; order Artiodactyla; family Balaenopteridae; genus Balaenoptera; species Balaenoptera borealis. Next base: position 88,001,750 of record NC_138868.1, on the reverse strand, counting down.
GTGCTGTCTTCTGAATATAATATTTGATGGCCGCCTTTTCACTTCCCCAACCAAGTATCATCAGAGGTCCTGTGACCTGGCAAGTGGAGTTGGGTGAGGGAGTGGGGTAGTAGTTGGAGGAACTTCTCTCAGTGTTCTAAAGGTGTTTGGATGACTTAATGGAAATTAGTCATGGTTGTCTTACAATGATAGGAATAAATGCAACGTGCTCGTCTTGTATTTTTTGTTGGCGTATCCTGATTTTCTCTGTTTAACAAATTCTGCCCTTCTTTCAAGACACGGCTTTCTCCTTGAAACTTTCTATTTCTTCTGTGAATTTTCCTTACACCTTTGATCACAGATTTTAGTACTACCCTGTTTTATTCACTTTAGCTTTATTATAAACTCACTGGGGCAGTTCATCATAGGGATAACAAAAAAGAGGTTGTTCAGTGAAAGACTTACTGATTATATCATTACAGAATTCTTGGATTGTAAGAGACCTCAGAGGTTATCTAAGCCAACTTCTTCATTCCATAGATTGAGATTGAGAGATGCTGAACAGTTAACCAACTGACTTGCCCTAGGTCATGTAGTTAGTCCTTTGCAAAGTTGAGATTAGATTTTCTTCCATCCACCTTAGTTTTTATTATGCCTTCATTTCACCTGTTTATTTTGCTTCAGCTTTGCTCCTTATTTTGTTCTAAAATTTGACATTTGTTTCATAAAAATGCTGTTATTAATAATCATTACTTCTTTCACATTACTTATCTCCCATATATTCAATAAGTATGCCTGCTTTGCATCAGTCTTTGAGCTGAGTACTGGGAATCCAATGATGAATGAGACATAGCTGTTAGCCACAGCGTGCTCACATGACTTTTTAAACTTTCTTTTTTTAAAAAAATTAATTTATTTATTTATGGCTGTGTTGGGTCTCTGTTGCTGCGCGCAGGCTTTCTCTAGTTGCGGCGAGCGGGCGCTACTCTTTGTTGTGGTGTGCGGGCTTCTCACTGCGGTGGCTTCTCTTTGTTGCGGAGCACGGGCTCTGGGCATGCGGGCTTCAGTAGTTGTGGCACGCGGGCTTTAGAGCACAGCCTCAGTAGTTGTGGTGCATGGGCTTAGTTGCTCCGCGGCATGTGGGATCTTCCCAGACCAGGGCTTGAACCCGTGTCCCCTGCATTGGCAGGTGGATTCTTAACCACTGCGCCACCAGGGAAGCCCTCACATGACTTTTTATAGCAGGGAAAGAATAGTAAGTGCTCAATAAATGTTGCTTGAATAAATGAATAGGAGAATGAGTGAATGAACAAACAGTACTGTGCTCAAAGTACTGTAGGAAAGCTGTAAAGACAGAGTGCTTGCATTTACTGATGACATAAAAATATATATATATATATACACACACACACACACACATATACACGCACACACACACACGTGTGTGCACACACAAATACAAGACAACAACTTGAGAAATAAGAGACACCCCAAGCAGGCATACAGTTAAATAGGAAAGGAGAGGTTCTCTACACTTTTTCCCCATCTTTGCATACCTGAAGGATACCACACACCACACACTTTAGTACTTTTACATCAGTAAAAGTGGCTGATCATGGCATACAGAGTCAAATTAGAAGGAGCCCTGTAGAAGAGGCTTCAATGGAAAAGTTGAGATCTGAACTGGAATTTTCAGTTAAAACAAAGATTAAACAAAGATTTATTTTCTTGATATCCATATGGATATCATTTGATTTATTTTAAAAGTTGTTTGGTTTAGGACTTACTTTTTTTTATATGATTCTGATTTTGTTCAGAAAATGATTGCTATTGTTGTCATTAATGTACCTTTCTTGGAACCATACCATATGGAAACTTAGATTGTTTCACAAATGCTTTTTTTATTGAAATATAGTTGACGAGCAATATTATATAATTTACAGGTGTACAGTATAGTGAATGACAATTTTTAAAGGTTATACTCCATTTATAGTTATTATAAAATATTGGCTACATTCCCCATGTTGTACAATATATCCTTATAGCTTATTTTATACATAATAGTTTGTACCTCTTAATCCCCTACCCCTTTACTGCCCCTCCTCCCTTCCCACTCCCCACTGGTAACAACTAGTTCTCTTCATCTGAGAGTCTGTTTCTTTCTTGTTATATTCACTAGTTTATTGTATTTTTTAGATTGCTTAGATTTTTTACAATAGCTAAAAGTAAAAATTTACAAAGAATAAGGCAATTACAATTCTTGCCATTGACAAAGAAAAACATTATGTTTAATATTCCTAATACAAGTATTAGGAAGCAATAGTCTTTACATGTTTTTATTTTTTCTTCTAAGAGCCCAAGATCATCCTTAAATTACTCCTTACAGCAGAAATTCAGAACTCCTTACATAATTTCAGTCTTAATCTGCTTTATAAATGTAGTACTCATTGGATATTTGTCCTAATTAAATTGTGACATTGTGCTGAAGGTGAGACTGTTAGGGAGAAGTATTTCTAGTAATATTTTGGACAGAATTCAAGAAGTATTAAACTAAATTCTGAATCACAATGGCTTGTTATGAGAAAGCTCCAGTGAATTCTCTATTTTTGGTTTCTTACCTCTTTGCATTCAGTAATGAGGATATCCAGTCATTATGGAGAGCTAGGCCTTACTTTATTTTACAACTTTAAACTTTCTGAGATTGTTTTATAAGACACCGAGTACTTGCAAGTATCGAGTTAGTGACTAAATGATAAGGTAAGGTTTAGAAGCAAAGGTAGAACACTTTGGAATATGAGTCATAAATGGAATTAGTGATGTTTTTCCTTTGTTTTGTCTATAGGAGGCAATTATGAAGCCCCTTGATCATAAGAATCTGGATCTGGATGTGCCGTATTTTGCAGATGTTGTAAGGTGAGTGACTATTTTACTTTATGTAAATAGTAAGAAAGAAGAATCGATTTTAACATTCTACTTGATTATTGTGTGATTTCTGAAGTTTTAGTGTAATATCTTTTAAAACTAGAATTTCTATTCTCTGTAAGTATTAAACATGAAGTTTTGTTTATTTGCCTTTTGATCTTCTTTCCTTTTCTTCTACAGCACGACAGAAAATGTAGCTGTATATATCTGGGAAAACCTCCAGAAATTTCTTCCTATGGGAGTTCTTTATAAAGTAAAAGTATATGAAACTGATAATAATATTGTAGTCTATAAAGGAGAATAACTCTTAGAGGTTAATACTATAGAATGATTTAATTTTTTTCCATATTTGAAGAAGATCTTTATCCCCTTGGACAATTAAGAAGTCATCACATAATTGTTGCATATCCATATTGAGTTCTGGAGCACTTGATTTATTGGAATCATTGTGAGTAAGACCTGTTTTAGACTCAAATCTATTTTAAAATCAAATTTGTAATGTATTCTGAGTATCATTTAAAGAGTCTTTCATCTATAGATTAAAATCATTTCAGCAAAATGTTTGGTGTAGAATTATATGAAAGCAAAAGAAATCTGTTTTTGTTTTTCCATTATCTCATTTTTAGTATTCATTTTATTTTCTTGGCATAATATAAATGGCAAAAATGTTTATAAGACTCACAGTAGGTGAATCTTATAAAAAATAAAATACAGGTGATCACCAAGTCTAGAAACATAGACAACATTCTATTTCTTAGTAGATTGAGCTCCCTTGATCACTTCTAGAATATGCTAAAGGTGCAAGTTTATTCAGTGAAAATTAGACACAAATCATCTGAGGCAATGCATTGTAAATAGTTGTACAAGGACTGATGGGAATGTTGCTTTAATGCACATTATTCATTGCACATTTGCACAGCTTATTGAACTATGAACTGCTAGTGAGGAATAGCACATTGAACATAATCATGGAAGATCAGTAAACTGCTTATGTATATTTGTCTGTGTTTCCAGACCTTGTGGCTACCTGAACAATTTAAACTCAGAAGGCTGAAGAATAATCACATGTATTAAACCCTTTTAAAATAATCAACATGAAAAGGATATATTACTCTGTAAAGGATCTCTTTTATACAGTTTTTCCTAATTAATTCCATTTTGTTCTGATCACTAAATTTATCTGCTTAGGTTGAACTATATTTTTCATCCCTGGTATCATTTTCTTATGCCTAAATCCACAAGAACGTATTTGCTTTCTTCGCAAAAAGAACTGTTCTCACTTGTGTTCTCATTTGTATTCTGAACTTCTTAAATATAGGGTTTCATTTTTCTCTCCACATAGCAACTAGTACACAATGGATTCTTAGAATGTTGCTGCCTGAAAATAGTAAAAGGACATGTGTGGTGATTACTATACTAAAAAAATTTTCAAAGGAGTACACTTTTATTTTGGAGAGTTATTAACTACAGGAATTTTATGGTAAATTTTGACAATAATACAATGCCCACTTGATTAAATTTAAATGTGTTTTAGTTATCAACACAATTTTTATATTACTTATTCATGTATATTTTGTATTGATTACTTGAAAGGCAGGATAGCTATAATTTGGTAAGGCACTTTATGTTTTAATTCCCACAGCTTCCATGTAAGGTATTATTCCCATTTTCCCATTTTACAGATGAGAAAATTAAAATTGAACTGAGTTTAAGCTACCTGCCTAAGCTCACTCAGCAAATAAATAGCAAACTGAGTGTTTGATACTCAGTCTGACTCCCAAGAACACATTTTTTTTTTAAGGAATTCTAATAATTTACTTGGCTCTCGTCTAAAATTGTTAATAAATTCCCTTTGATATACCCCAGTAACACTTCCTATGTCTCTTTTTCTCTCCTTTTCAATTTTCTGTAAACCCACATTACTCTGGAGCCTCTTATTTACAAACCACACTCCAATACAGTTCCCCTTTTCTCAACTGTTTTGCATTTCTGTCCATGCCTCTTTGTCACTTATTTATTTATTTTTTGGGCTGTATTGGGTCTTTGTTGCTGCGTGTGGGCTTTCTCTAGTTGCGGCAAGCGGGGGCTACTCTTCGTTGCGGTATGTGGGCTTATTGCAGTGGCTTCTCTTGTTGAGGAGCATGGGCTCTAGGTGCATGGGCTTCAGTAGTTGTGGTACGAGGGCTCAGTAGTTGTGGCTTGTGGGCTCTAGAGCGCATGCTCAGCAGTTGTGGCTCACGCACTTAGTTGCTCCGCGGCATGTGGGATCTTCCCGGACCAGGGCTGGAACCCGTGTCCCCTGCATTGGCAGGCAGATTCCCAATCACTGCACCAACAGGGAAGTCCCTGTCACTTATTTTTAAATTACCCTACATCAATTAGCTTTTCTCTTCTTCCCACCCCTTCCTAATCTTGAACTGTGCATCACAAAAGTCCATCAGTCCATCCTGGCAGAGTGACCTTTTCTCTGGAGGAAAAGATGTGGGGCTCGTTTTTTCTCTTTCTCCAGAAGAACAGCTATCCTGAAGTTGAAATGTATATTCTTCTTCTTTTTTTTTTTTTTTAATAGATCGTTATTGGAGTATAATTTCTTCACAATACTGTGTTAGTTTCTGTTGCACAGCAAAGCAAATCCGCCATATATATACACATGTCCCCATATCCTCTCCCTCTTGAGCCTCCCTCCCATCCTCCCTATCCCACCCCTCTAAGTCATCTCAAAGCACCGAGCCGATCTCCCTGTGCTATGCTGCTGCTTCCCACCAGCCAACTATTTTACATTCGGTAGTGTATATATGTCGATGCTACTCTCTCACTTCACCTCAGCTTCCCCCTCCCACCCCATGTCCTCAAGTCCATTCTCTATGTCTACCTCTTTATTCCTGTCCTGCAACTAGGTTCATCAGTACCATTTCTTTCTTTTTTTTTAGATTCCATATATATGCGTTAGCATATGGTATTTGTTTTTCTCTTTCTGACTTACTTTACTCTGTATTACAGATTCTAGGTCCATCCACCTCACTACAGATAACTCAGTTTTGTTTCTTTTTATAGCTGAGTAATATTCCATTGTATATATGTGCCACATCTTCTTTATCCATTCATCTGTTGATGGACATTTAGATTGGTTTCATGACCTGGCTATTGTAAATAGTGCTGCAATGAACATGGTGGTACATGTGTCTTTTTGAATTATGGTTTTCTCAGGGTATATGCCCAGTAGTGGCATTGCTGGGTCATATGGTAGTTCTAGTTTTAGTTTTTTAAGGAACCTCTATACCGTTTTCCATAGTAGTTGTATCTACAACTCACTGTAGTTTTGATTTGCATCTCTCTAATAATTAGTGATGTTGAGCATCTTTTCATGTGCCTCTTGGCCATCTGTATGTCTTCCTTGGTGAAATGTCTATTTAGGTTTTCCACCCATTTTTTTTTTTTTTTTTTTTAGGATTTAAAAAATATTTTATATAATGTTTTTATATATGTCTAAGTTAATGTATAAACACAGCCTGAATAAGTACTTTACATTAAATTTAACATTTTCCTTAAATAGACAAAATTTTTTATAATACAAAGCCATAAACCTTTTATAAAAGCATTCAGGTATACAGAATTGTATTATGCATAATCCTTGGTTTATGACACACTTTTGCCACTGATCCATTCAGAACCTCTTTTCAGTCTGTTAGCTGGTTATTTTTCTCTTTTTTTTTTTTTTTTTTTTAATTTATTTATTATTTATTTATTTATTTATTTATTTATGGCTGTGTTGGGTCTTCATTTCTGCACGAGGGCTTTCTCTAGTTGCGGCAAGTGGGGGCCACTCTTCATCGCGGTGCGCGGGCCTCTCAGTATCGCGGCCTCTCTTGTTGCGGAGCACAGGCTCCAGATGTGCAGGCTCAGCAGTTGTGGCTCACGGGCCCAGTTGCTCCGCGGCATGTGGGATCTTCCCAGACCAGGGCTCGAACCCGCGTCCCCTGCATTGGCAGGCAGACTCTCAACCACTGCGCCACCAGGGAAGCCCTAGCTGGTTATTTTTAATAAGGTAATAAGCATCTGTAAAGCCACAACCCAGTACAAAAACTCAGATCTTGACAACTGACATCTAGTCATATGTACTCCGTCCATCCTCCTTTTCCCTCAGCTAGAAGTAACCATCATCCAAAATCTGGGTTCATTATTCCTTTGATTTGCATATATGTATGTATATGTATACGTGTATACAATTTATAGGGAATATATATACACATATATATTCCTTAAAACTATATATCTTTATATAACATATTTTTTAACTTTTTCACTTTGTAAATAGAACATTGTACCTGTGATGTTCTAGACTTAATTACTTAAATATTTTATTTGATATTAATATTCTTCTTCTTATTATTATTATTATTTGGGCCACATGGCGCAGCATGCAGGATCTTAGTTCCCCAACCAGGGATTGAACCCATGCCCCCTGCAGTGGAAGTGTGGAGTCTTAACCACTGGACTGTCAGGGAAGTCCCTATTTGATATTATTAAGCTATGGTTCATTCTTATTGTTGAGTATAGCTTCCACCCATTTTTTAATTGTATTGTTTGGTTTTTTGATATTGAGCTCCATGAGCTGTTTGTACATTTTGGAGACTAATTCTTTGTCTCTTGTTTCATTTGCAAATATTTTCTCCCATTCTGAGGGTTGTCTTTATGTCTTGTTTATGGTTTCCTTTGTTGTGCAAAAGCTTTTAAGTTTAATTAAGTCCCATTTGTTTATTTTTGTTTTTATTTCTGTTACTCTAGGAGGTGGGTCATAAAAGATTTTGCTGTGGTTTATGTCAGAGTGTTTTTCCTGTGTTTTCCTCTTAAGAGTTTTATAGTGTCTGGCCTTACGTTTAAGTCTTTAATCCATTTGAAGTTTATTTTTGTGTATGGTGTTAGGGAGTGTTAAAATGTCATTCTTTACATGTAGCTGTCCAGTTTTCCCAGCACCACTTATTCGAAGAGGCTGTCTTTTCTACCTTGTATGTTCTTGCCTCCTTTGTCGTAAATTAGGTGCCCATATGTGTGTGGATTTAGCTCTGGGCATTCTGTCCTGTACCATTGATCTATATTTCTGTTTTTGTGCCGGTACCATACTGTCTTGATTATTGTGGCTTTGTGGTATAGTTTGAAGTCGGGGAGCCTGATTCCTCCAGCTCCGTTTTTCTTTCCTAAGATTGCTTTGGCTATTCAGGGTCGTTTGTGTTTCCATACGAATTGTAAAATTTTTTGTTCTAATTCAATGAAAAATGCCATTGGTAATTTGATAGGGATTGCACTGAATCTCTAGATTGCTTTGGGTAGTACAGTCATTTTCACAATGTTGATTCTTCCAATCCAAGAACATGGTATATCTCTCCATCTGTTTATGTCATCTTTGATTTCTTTCATCAGTGTTTTATAGTTTTCTGAGTACAAGTCTTTCACCTTCTTAGGCAGGTTTATTCCTAGGTATTTTATTCTTTTTGTTGCAGTGGTAAATAGGAGTGTTTCCTTAATTTCGCTTTCTGATTTTTTGTTGTTGGTGTATAGGAATGCCAGAGATTTCTGTGCATTAATTTTGTATCCTGCAGCCTTACCATATTTATTGATTAGTTCTAGTAGTTTTCTGGTGGCATTTTTAGGATTTTCTATGTATAGTATCTTGTTATCAGCAAACAGTGACAGTTTTACTTCTTTTCCAATTTGTATTCCTTTTATTTCTTTTTCTTCTCTGATTGCTGTGGCTAGGACTTCCAAAACTATGTTGAATAAGAGTGGTGAGAGTGGACATCCTTGTCTTGTTGCTGATCTTAGTGGAAATGCTTTCAGTTTTTCACCATTGAGTATGATGCTTGCTGTGGGTTTGTCATATATGGCTTATATTATGTTGAGGTAGGTACCCTCTATACCCATTTTCTGGAGAGTTTTTGTCATAAATGGGTGTTGAATTTTGTCAAAAGCTTTTTCTGCATCTATTTAGATGATCACATGGTTTTTATTCCTTAATTTGTTAATGTGGTGTATCACATTGATTGCTTTGCGTATATTGAAGAATCCTTGCATCCCTGGGATAAACCCCACTTGATCATGGTGTATGATCCTTTTGATGTGCTGTTGGATTCTGTTTGCTAGTATTTTGTTGAGGATTTTTGTATCTATGTTCATCAGTGATGTTGGTCTATAATTTTCTTTTTTTGTGATATCTTTTTCTCATTTTGGTATCAGGGTGATGATGGCTTCATAGAATGAATTTGGGAGTGTTTCTCCCTCTGCAGTTTTTTGGAAGTGTTTGAAAAGGATCTGTGTTAGCTCTTTTCTAAATGTTTGACAGAATTCACCTGTGAAGCCATCTGGTCCTGGACTTTTGTTTGTTGGAGGGTTTTTAATTATGGTTTCAATTTCATTACTTGTGATAGGTCTGTTTATATTTTCTAATTCTTCCTGGTTCAGTCTTGGAAAATTGTACCTTTCCAAGAATTTGTCCATTTCTTCATGGTTGTCCATTTTATTGGCATATAGTTGTCTGTAGTAGTCTCTTATAATCCTTTGTATTTCTGTGGTGTCAGTTGTGATTTCTCCCTTTTTTTTATTATTAATTAATTTATTTTTGGCTGTGTTGGGTCTTCTTTGCTGTGCGTAGGCTTTCTCTAGTTGCGGAGAGCGGGGGCTACTCTTTGTTGCGGTGCGCGAGCTTCTCATTGTGGTGGCTTCTCTTTTTGTGGAGCACGGGGTCTAGGCTTGTGGGCTTCAGTAGTTGTGGCACGTGGCCTCAGTAGTTGTGGCTTGTGGGCTCAGTAGTTGTGGCTCGCGGGCTCTAGAGCACAGGCTCAGTGGTTGTGGCGCATGGGCTTAGTTGGTCTGCAGCATGTGGGATCTTCCCAGACCAGGGCTTGAACCTGTGTCACCTGCATTGGCAGGTGGATTCTTAACCACTGCGCCACCAGGGAAGTCCTGATTTCTCCTTCTTCATTTCTAATTTTTTGATATGTGTCCTCTCCCTTTTTTTCTTGATGAGTCTGGCTAAGGGTTTATCAATTTTGTTTGTCTTCTCTAAGAAACAGCTTGTAGTTTTATTGATCTTTGCTATTGTTTTCTTCATTTCTATTTCATTTATTTCTGCTCTGATCTTTATGATTTCTTTCCTTCTACTGACTTAGGGTTTTCTCTGTTCTTCTTTCTCTAGTTGTTTCAAGTGTAGGGTTATATGGTTTATTTGAGATTTTTCCTGTTTCTTGAGGTGAGATTGAATTGCTATAAACTTCTCTCTTAGAACTGCTTTTGCTGCATCCCATAGGTTTTGGGTCGTCGTGTTTTCATTGTCATTTGTTTCTATGTATTTTTTGATCTCATCTTTGATTTCTTGAGTGATCTCTTGGTTATTTAGTAGCGCACTGTTTAGCCTCCATGTATTTGTGTTTTTTACAGTTTTTTTCCTGTAATTGATTTCCAGTCTCATAGCATTGTGGTCAGAAAAGATACTTGATATGATTTCAGTTTTTTTGAATTTTCTGAGGCTTGATTTGTGACCCAAGATGTGATCTATCCTGGAGAATGTTCCATGTGCACTTCAGAAGAAAGTGTATTCTGCCACTTTTGGGTGGAATGTTATATAAATATCAGTTAAATCTATCTGGTCTATTGTGTCATTTAAAGCTTGTGTTTCCTTATTTATTTTCTGTTTGGATGATCTGTCCATTGGGTAAGTGGGGTGTTAAAGTCCCTTCTATTATTGTGTTACTGTTGATTTCTCCTTTCATGGTCGTAGCATTGGCCTTATGTATTGAGGTGCGCCTATGTTGGGTGCATAAACATTTTTAATTGTTATATCTTCTTCTTAGATTGATCCTTTGATCATTATGTTGTATCCCTCCTTATCTCTTGTAACAGTCTTTATTTTAAAGTCTATTTTATCTGATATGAGTATTGCTACTCCAGCTTTCTTTTGATTTCCATTTACATGGAATATTTTTTTCCATCCCTTCATTTTCAGTCTGTATGTGTCCCTGGGTCTGAAGTGGGTCTCTTGTAGACAGCATATATATGGGTCTTGTTTTTGTATCCGTTCAGCCAGTCTGTGTCTTTTGGTTGGGACATTTACATTCAAGGTTATTATTTATATGTATGTTCTTATTACCATTTTCTTAATTGTTTTGGGTTTGTTTTTGTGGGTCTTTTTCTCCTCTTGTGTTTCCTGCCTTGAGAAGTTTCTTTAGCATTTGTTGTAAAGCTGGTTTGGTGGTGCTGAATTCTCTTAGCTTTTGCTTGTCTGAAAAGCTTTTGACTTCTCCATCAAATATGAATGAGATCCTTGCTGAGTAGAGTAATCTTGGTTGTAGGTTTTCTCTTTTATCACTTTAAGTATATCCTGCCACCCCCTTCTGGCCTGCAGAGTTTCTGCTGAAAAATCAGCTGATAACCTTATGGGGATTCCTTTGTATGTTATTTTTTGTTTTTCCCTCACTGCTTTTAATATTTTTTCTTTGAATTTAATTTTTGTTAGTTTTATTATGTGTCTTGGTGTGTTTTTCCTAGGGTTTATCCTGTATGGGACTCTCTGTGATTCCTGAACTTGGGTGACTATTTCCTTCCCCATGTTAGGGACGTTTTTGACTATTATCTCTTCAAATATTTTCTCAGACCCTTTCTTTTTCTCTTCTTCTTCTGGGACCCCTATAATTCGAATGTTGGTGCATTTAGTGTTGTCCCAGAGGTCTCTGAGATTGTCTTCAATTCTTTTTATTCTTTTTCCTTTATTCTGCTCCTCAGCAGTTATTTCCACCATTTTGTCTTCCAGCTTACTTATTCGTTCTCCTGCCTCAGTTATTCTGTTATTGATTGCTTCTCGTGTGTTTTTCATTTCGGTTATTGTGTTGTTCATCTCTGTTTGTTCTTTAGTTCTTCTAGATCTTTGTTAAACATTTCTTGAATTTTCTCAATCCGTGTCTCCATTCTTCTTCCAAGATTCTGGATCATCTTTACTATCATTACTCTGAATTCTTTTTTTAGGTAGATTGCCTATTTCCTCTTCATTTATTTGGTCTTGTAGGTTTTTACCTTGCTCCTTCATCTGTGACATATTTTTTTGCCATCTCATTTTTTTTTTTTAATGAGTGGGATTGTGTTCCTGTCTTACTGGTTGTTTGGCCTGAAGCTTCCAGCACTGGAGTTTGTAGTCTATTGGGTGGAGCTGGGTCTTGGTGCTGAGATGAGGAACTCCGTGAGACCTCAGTCCGATGAATATTCCCTGGAGTCTGAGGTTCTCTGTTAATCCAGTGGTTTGGACTCGGAGCTCCCGCCGCAGGAGCTTCGGCCTGACAGCTGGCTCGTGAGCCAAGATCCTGCAAGCAGCATGGGGTGGCAGAAAAAAAAAAAAAAAAGAACAATAACATAAGAAACTAACAGATACGTTAGAAAGAATATAAAAATAAAAATATAGATCAATCAACAACTAGAAGGTACAACAGTACCACAATAGTAAAAAAAAGGAGGGAAAAAAAAGTGGGGGGGAAGGTCTTGGCTGTGGAGGGCAGGGCCTAAGCAAGGACCAGGTTTGGGTGGTGGGTGGGGCCTATGCTTAGGACCCACAGGGCTGGAAAAGGCTGTGGGGGTGGGGCTTAGGTATAATAGAACAGAAGGGGCCCAGGCGTGCCCCGCACCCCTGGTCTCAGAGGATGGGGGACCTCACCTGGGAGCCCAGCAGGCTTCCTGGGCTCAAGTGGGCATGGCAGACACCCTCCTCTCCTCTCCTGCTCCTCCAGTCTGGGAGGGCCCCTCCTGCCTGCCTCTCCTTTTCTCCCCTAGGCTTCTTTCCTATGCCCCCAAGGACCCACAAGACCTGGAGGGGGCTTTGGAGGGCAGGGCATTGGCCTGGGAGCTCAGCAGGCTCCCTGGGCCTGAGCAGGCAGGGCAAACGCCCTCTGCTCCTGGAGGACCCCTCCTGCCTTCCTCTCCTGGTCTCCCCGGCCTCCCTCCTATGCCCCCAAGGACCCACGTGGTGTGGAGGGGCCAAGCACAGACTCTTAAAAAAAGGACAGTGTATACATTTCAAGATATTTTAATACCACATTATGCAGATCTGAGATCATATTAGAAAAACATCATTTTTTTATAGTAACAGGGACACTCCAGGTGTTTGTTGTTCATGAGTTGCTTCAAGAGAACATTTTTTTTCCTACTTGCTCTCCTTAGGAAAGTGAGAATTCTATTTGTGTACCTACTGTCTGTCTGTCTGTCTATTTAGTGAATGAGTGAGTTAGTAGATGAGTGAAGGACCAAAGATAGGATATAGATGATTTCTTCTAAGTCTCCCTAGAACCTGCTATCAGAGACCTTAGTAAGCTCTATTTTATTATTGCTTTAACTTTTGGTTTTTTCACTACCCCGATACCTTGTGGGCAAAATTATTCTAAGCAGAGTATCTGGTAAATAGTATTCAGTAATTTTCACTGATTAAATAAATGAATGGCGTATTGGTAGAAACTGCTAAAATTTTACAGTGTCTTGTACATAGTGGGCATTTGGGAAATATGTTTAGAATTGAATAACATGAAAAATTTGAGGCTTGAGTTCTAGTCTGAGTGCCATTACTGCTCAGTTGTGTCACTTTCATCTCAGAGCCTTAGTTCTCCAAAATGAATGTTGGACAGATGTTTTCTGAAGTTGCTTCTGCCTGTTCTTAGATTTTGTATCTCGATGATTTTAAATACCAAATGAGTAAATATTAATTTAGAGAAGGGAAAGATTATTATGGGGTGGTAAGGTGTGGAAAAACTTAGTGTGGACAAGGTTAGTCCTGAATGGTGTTTAAAGTGATGGGACAGGGAGGGTGGTGGTTTAGAATTCAGGAGAAAAGGGGAGAAAATACTGAAAGGGTAAAATTTCATAAGTGAGGTTACCAGGGTGGGAGTGTACAAAGTATATTTGGGATGTAGTGAGTAGATTAATCTTAATAGAATGGTGATGCGGTGTGAGAGAGTCATGGGAAGTTAGTTTGGAAATACAGGATGGAGACAGCCTAGCGAGCCTTAAATATCTGTTTGATTTTTATTCTTTAAGGGTGTTGATGAAAATAATCAATAAACAGTCTATAATAGGAATAGGAAAGAGGTTTATTTGAGCCAAACTGAGGACTATAGTCCAGAAGACAGTCTCTCAGATAACTCTGAGGAACTGCTCAAAGCACAGTTTTATATCTTGTCAGAACAAAGAATGTCAAACAAGTCCGGGATACATTCCTTCAACGTTTAAAAAAAACCAGATCAGCATGTACATAGCGAGTCAGTATGGCCTTGGCACCTGAGAAGGGAGTCTTACTGAAGGAGTACCAGCATTGGCGTCCCAGGAAGGGAGGCATTTAATGTTTATTTATTTATCTTTTTAACTTATTTATTTATTTATTTTTGGCTGTGTTGGGTCTCCGTTTCTGCGCGAGGGCTTTCTCTAGTTGCAGCAAGTGGGGGCCACTCTTCATCGCGGTGCGCGGGCCTCTCACTGTCGCGACCTCTCGTTGCGGAGCACAGGCTCCAGACGCGCAGGCTCAGTAGTTGTGGCTCACGGGCTTAGTTGCTCCGCGGCATGTGGGATCTTCCTAGACCAGGGCTCGAACCCATGTCCCCTGCATTAGCAGGCAGACTCTCAACCACTGCGCCACCAGGGAAGCCCAATGTTTATTTTTAATATGGCTGTTCTTTACTTCTGGTCACCGTGCCCTTTTCCTTGAATAATTAAAGCAGATGTACAGTGCAGGTTTGATAAGCCACGAACAGTCTATTTTAGTTAGCAATAACATTTAACTCATGTATAAGCCAGAATGACTCCCCCATACCTCAATATGTGAAATTTTTTTTTTTTACCCAGGGGTAAGGAGCTGTTGAAGTTTTATTTGCTTGCTTTTTAAGGAAGATAGCCAGCTGCACAGAGGGAAGCAAAGAAACAAGTTGTGAAGTCATTACAGGAATCTAGACATGAGATGACAGTGTCGTGAGTGTGGTGGTGGCAGTGAAAATAGAGTGATGGGAAGGGAAATGGAGCTGATGTCGTGCGGCCCTTACTGTGGTGTCAGGCATTTTGCTAATACTTTTTATGTTACATCACTGTATCCTTATAACCACTCTGCGGGGTGAGCATACTAGTTACCTACTGCTGCATAACACATTATTCCAAACATAGGGGCTTAAAACAGCATCTATTAAACATTTATTACATGAATGTTTACATTTATTACATATATTAAACATTTATTATCTCACATTTTTAATGTTCCAGAAATCTGGATGTGGCTTAGCTAGGACCTCTGGCTTTGAGTCACTCACAAGGCTGCAGGCATCTCAAGGCTTGACTGGGAAAGATCAGCCTCCTTACTCACTCTTGTGGTTGTTAGCAGGATTCAGTTCCTCACTGGTTGTTGGACTTAGGCCTCCATTCCTGCCTTCCTTTCTTGCCATGTAGGCCTTTTCATAGAGCAGCTTGCTTCATCAGAGTGAGCAAGGGAGAGCGCCAGCGAGAGTGAGAGGAGGGGGCCGAGGAGGGAGGGAGAAAAGTGGGTGTGTGTGTGAGTGAGGGCATGAGTGTTAGCAGGATGGAAGCCACAGTCTTGTAACCTAATCACGTTTCTGCTTTTTGTTCCTTGGAAGCAAGTCACCAGATCCGTCCCACACTCAAGGGGAGGGGATTAAACATATTCTAGAGTGTAAAGTGATATGGAGAATAGCAGGAGATAAGGCTGGAGAGGTAGGCAGGGAGTGTGTAGCATGCCCTTTTTGACCCCAGGGGAGTAAAGCACATTTCATTTTGCAAGAGTGAAAAAGATCTATGATAAGTGTCCGTTTTGTTTTTTAAACTGCAAACTTTTACATTCCTCCTGGAAATGGAATTACCTTAAAGATGGGAAACAGACTGTGCTCATTTTGCTTTTGTTATGTCTGGGATATTTCTAGCCTCCCTTGCACATAGAAAAATCATTGTTAGTTTCATGCAATTTAACTTTATAACAAGATTCTGTTGCAAGACAGACATTTTGGAAAATGCCCCAGATAAACACTATCTCTGCATAGCTACTGAGAGGACTGCTATCACCATAAAAGAGAAGTAGGGGAAAGTGATTCTTGCACTGGAAGACTTTCAAAGCAGCAGTTATGCTTTCACCAGTTAGTTTGCTTCCTTCAAAATCCACCCACCCACTCCTACCAGTATTCTGTCACCATCTAGACAGAAGTATTAATCATTAAAAAAGAGAATTAGAATTCCTTTCCCTTTCCTTTCCTGGTTGTTGGCTAAAGAAGTGACATCTCAGGCATGTATTCTTAAAGATGCCCAAGAAACAAGTCATCAGTACTTAAGCCCAAGTTCACCCTCATACAACCAGTTTACTAGTCAATGAAAATTCCCAATTTAGTATGATAAGAAGTATGAACTAAGTTTAAAAACTCTTTTTTACTTTTCACAAATATCTTAATAAATGTGAGTGCTATGGCTGGGGACAACCTGAAGAAATAGAACTAATGTTGGCCTTTACCTTTTAAAGTTTTTATTTGCACAGATAGAACCGCATATGGGTGGTTGGGTGTCTTGTGGACATCTCAAACTTAACATTTCCAAAACTGAATTTCTGATTTCTCCTTCAGAATCTTCTTTTACTAGTTCCCTAAAAATACTCATGGGAATGAGTATGGACCACCATCCATTCATTTTCTTCAAGCCAGAAATCTGGGAGTTGTCCTTGATTCCCACTCCCCCTTTTCACCTCTTACCTCCAATCTATCAGAAAGTTCTACCTCTAAATAAACAATGATTTTTGCCTCTCTCTCTCCATTTCCAATGCCACCACCCCAGTCCAGATTGCCACCATTTTTTTGCCTGGATTACTGACATGGCCTCTTAACTGGTCTCCTGCTCCACTTTGGTTCTCTTCTACACTGTCATCCCCCTCCCCCATGTTACCCCTTGAAAGCTTCCTCTTGTTTTTAAAATACAATCCAAACTTCTGACATTGGCCTGCCAAGCCCCTTATGATCCAGCCACTGCCTACTTCGCCAGCCTTAAGCTGATCACTGTGTTTTGGTCACGTTGGCCTTTGCTCATCCTAATGAACACTCACTTCATTCGTGCCTCAGGATCTTTTTTTTTTGCAAGCGAGAGAAAAATTTATTAATTGCAGCAAGTAGGGAGAACACCGGGGATCTTTCCCAAAGCAGTGTCTCTCAGGATCTTTGTGTTTACTTCCCTTCTGCCTAGAATGCTGCCCCAACCCTTGCCCCTGGCCCATTCCTCATTCCTTTCATAAAACCTAATCATTCTTCAGATCCCACCCTAAATATCACCCTCTTGAAGGCTTCCTTGATCACCCTGTATAGGTAGAAATCCTCTTATTTTCTATTACAATACCTATACAGTGCCCTTTCTTGCAGTTTTAAAATTATATATATGTTTCCTTTTGTCTTATTTATTTACTTGTTAGTTTATTGTCTGTACTCACCTCGAGGATGTCAACTTCATGAAGGCCAGAGCCCTGTCTTATTCATTGTTTCCCCAGGACCTAGCCCAGTGCCTCCTACAGAGCAGGCGCTGAATAATTATTGCATGTATGAAAGTGCCCGAAAGTAAAGCACTGGTTGAAACTGGTTTGGTAAAAATTTTGAGATTTAACACCAAAACGTCTTTTTTTAATTGAAGTGTAGTTGATTTACAATGTTTAACACCAAACTTTTAAGCATACTTCAGATAGGTGTTATTTTTTACATGCTTCAGCTTAGAGAACAACCACTGCAACATGAAATAAAATCCTCCGTCTTCCTCCAAACTTGTTTGTCTGGCTAACTTTATCTTCCTGGGGATTTTCCATTTCCATTTGTGGGTAAAATTTGTTTTAGTCCTCAACTACTAATTTAAGCACAGATAAGCTAGAATTCTGAATCACGGGTCTTTTAGTAAATTGCTGTCCTCATGACCACACCATCATTTGTTAGCAGCGCTCACTCAGGGGCTCACTAAGGTACTCCCTTTATGGCAGGACGGACAGTGAAGATTGGTGGGTAGTTACTCTCCCAGCTCCTGGAGAGTGGATTTACCCCAGGCAGAGAGGCCTCAGCTAGTCTTGCAAAGAATGCCTTTTATCATTCCATCTGTTTAGCCCCTAGGAGCAGAGTTCCTTGCAGAGTGTAGATCTAACAGATCGGTGGCAACACTGAGGCAATATGTGTTTTTCAGCAAACTAGGGCTCAATTTGTTGCCATAATAACTCAGTAATTCCCAAAGTACTAGGGGGAACGTCATGGTTCCTTTCTTGAAGGAGAAAACTGTGTTTAGAAAAGAAAAAAATGCAGCCTAACCAGGTGTGGGGTGTGACGTCTTCCGCCTTCATTTGAAGTTGTGTTGATGTCTGTGTAGTTAACTAACAGGTTTTTTGGCGTTTATTGGCTCATTGTGAATTAACGTTATGTCAGTCACAGTGTGTCCAGTGTCTCAGTCATCAGGCCCTTTAAGGTAGGAGTCAGCTCCAGTTTACTAAAAGGAATCTGGGGTTTAAGTAGATTAAGAGCTGGGATTTGAACCTAGGTTTGTGTGGCTTAAAAAAAAGAAAAAGAAAAAAAATAAACCCCAACTCAACAATTAAAATTACTATTTCAAAAAATATCCCAAGCTCTTTAAATATGCTTTGTCTACACATTTTATTTTCGCCAAAGGCTTTTTGAGTTTGTTGGACTCAAGCATCTGAGTCTGAAGTTATTTTTACATATAGGTTATATATGTATGCATCGATAAATATGCAGATATTTTTGCATATGTTAAATTATTTCCCGGTTATATTAGGTGTATACATTTAACTTTATCTATCTATGGATATAACTTACATAAAAGCAGGGTGGGGTGGTACATATGTCCTGGTTTCACTGTTGTGCCACATTCAAAGAAATACAGTCCAGCAAACAGAAGTAAAATAATTCTGATTTTCACTTGTATCTCTTGAAGGACATTGCCAGAACTGGTTTGTAACCAAGAGTGGTGCCTGGGAAACCCCTCGCCTCTCCTTTCAGTCCACAGAGGCTCCAAAGCTTCTTTCTATCTCAGCCCACACAATACTCAACCCAAACTTTGCCTTTGCTTTCTCTTCTCCCACCCCCTCCCTTTTCCCAGCTCTCTATTATGTAGAATAATTTAACCCCTTTACTCATTATTTAGATTCTCTACTACAAGAGAGCCTAGGAGCTGACCCAGAAAGCCAGAAGACATTCTACTTAGAATCCTGAGGGGTGGAGGTGAAGGTGGGGCTGGAGGGAGAAAGACGGTGAAAAGTCAGACATTAGCCATTTCTTACAACAGTTACAAATGAGAAATTTTAGTCCTTGTTAGGGCACCATTTTATTTGTATATATTTATATTGTTATTTATATTATATATATTTATATAGAAATGCTTGGCTTACTTGTACATCAGTGTATTGTTCGTGGTGCCTTTTTAAGGCATTAAATAATTATGTAGTGCTTACTTTGTGCCAGGTGCTGTTCTGGGTGCTTTATATATATTAACTGATTTAATTTACACACAGCCAATAGGTAGCTACTATTTTTCTCCCTATTTTACAAATGAAGAAACCAAGGTACACAGAAGTTAAGCAACTTATACGAGGTCCCACAGCTAATAAGGGGTAAAATAAAATGAAATTGAACCCTGCAGTCTGGCTTCAGAATTTATCCTTTAAGACAATTGCCAAAACTACCTCTCTTATGAAATAAAGTTTACTGCAAGTTTTCAACACTTACTTTAAAAAATAACGTGGAGGTTGATAGACAATAAGATACTGTCTAAATTTTCTCCCTGTTCTGAGTCTCTTTCTTGCTCTGAATGGTTGGTATTGTAGTTGGACTGTTGACCAGGTCTGGAACCTTTCTGGTGTGTGAAAAATCTTTGAGGTAATGGGATTTGGAGGACATTAATTTTCTTTCCTACTTTCTCAGAATGAATTATCACTTCCCTTAAATGGGTAGGCAGTTGCTGTTTCTGACACAGAATAGGAATGCATTGAATTTACAAAACACGAAGATGCAAACAAGAAAACACACAAGTGGAAGAACAAGATTGGGCAAGAGAGTATGGGAGCGATAAATTGTCTGTCTCTTGTCTGTGCATGAGGTGCATGCAGCCTGTGGGCTTCCTTGCCATTGCTTGTGTGCCTTTTTTTTTCGTTTTGGTCTATCACTTCCCATTAGTCAAGATCAGGATTAGCTGTCCCTGAGACTGTGAAGGTACATACTTCTTTAGCCCTTTACTCTTCTTCTGCTACTCACTGTGCTTGCCACTTACTGGATTCAGTTAAGGAGTGACCAAGGATGGCAAATATTTGGAGCCTGTTCTGCTTCAATTCCTGCCTCCTGAGCCCAACGAAGATATCACTAGTTGAATATGAAGTATTTTTGAGCCTGGATTTTGCTTCGGAATCCTTCTCAACAGTGCCCTTAGGGTGTCCTGGTTAAAGGTGCAGGCTCTAAAGTGGTATAGACCACTCTTCAAAACCCACTAGCTTCACTGTGTATTCACTGAATGACTTTGGGCAAATTATTTCTCTCTCTCTGCCTGAATGTCGTCCTCTGTGAAATGGCTATATTTCATAGGGTTGTTGTGAGGATTAAGTGAGATGATGCATATAAAGTGCTGAGTATCGCGCCTGGCAGATACCTATAGTGGCTACCAAGGGACATCACAGAAAACGGCGGAGTCAGGAGCGCCAAGAATTGGTCCCTCCACTGAAGCAGCCATTAAGCTGGCAAAATCTGTCAGGGTCAACTTGTTCTGAACTCTAGACTCTAATACAAAAAAACTTATAGTTGTTAGGGGAATGCTTAATGAGGAAAGAGGCTGCTAAATTTTGACATACATGAAAATCTGTTAGGTCACTGGCTGACCACTGAGAGAACGGAAGAGAGACTTCAGTGACCACATTCAACAAGGAACGCAGTCATTGCAAAACTAGTTTAGAAAAGTTACTAGACAAATGGATGATTGCAGCCCTCAACAAGCAACAACAGCGTACCCTGATGAGAAGGGAGAATATGATTTCCAGAGTCACCACATTATAATACTGAAAATGTTTTCAACAAAAATTAGACATACAAAATAGGAAAGTATGGCCTATTCACAGGGAGAAAGAAAAAATTTACAGAAACTGTCCCTAAGGAAGGCCAGCTGGAAGTTGGCATCCAGTCACTGAATGTTGGCATCCTGGAATTTAGCATAACTATTAAAAGAAAATGTGGTTGCTTATTACGGGAAATACCATACTTTCTTTTGGTTTTATGTTGTATTACGAGTATTATAAATATTTTGCCCATTTCTCTTAGTGGAAGTTACCATTAGGGGAAAAATGACCAGTTTGCACCTGAGAAAAATTAAAATTGAGAAAATTTTACTTTTATATCTGGCCTTAAAAATATACACACTCTCACCATTCCATTGATTTTTAAAAAAAGTTTTTATTGGAGTATAGTTGATTTACAATGTTATGTTAGTTTCAGGTGTACGGCAAAGTGAATCAGTTTTACATATACATATATCCACTCTTTTTTAGATCCTTTTCCCATATAGGCCATTACAGAGTATTGAGTAGAGTTTCCTGTGCTATACAGTAGGTCCTTATTAGTTACCTATTTTATATCCATTGATTTTTTAATGCTCACATAAATGAATAAAATTAGACGACATTTTCTGTATTTTAAGTTAATCACTCATTAAAGACATATTTGAATTTAACACATTCATTATTCTTGCTTGAAGCATAGCGTATTTGGTATGACAGAAAATAATGCCTTTATACCATAATCTTTCCCTATCCTTGGCTACTCAGACATGGTACATTCTTTTCTTTCCCTTCAAATACTACTGGTGTTGCATCTAAACAAAAGTTTAGATTGACTGCGGAATTGGCTGTCGACATGTTAAATTAAGAGCCAGAATTCCAAGTTACACCCAGACCAGGTTACAAAAAGCCTAATTTGTGTCCTGAGAGATCCAGTTGAACAGCAGTGAGCAGACTGGCTACCCTTCACTAAGTGACCCTCTGGTCTCCGTTTGGGTCTGAAGCAGTGGCAGTAGAGTTGTACCTCTGAGAACGCAGAGTCTTCATTCACACAGGTCAGAGCCCTGGCTTGGGACTGAACATAGAAGGATGCAGTGGAGGCAGAAGCAATTGTTCCCCCAGCTTCCTTCTAGAAGAGGAGTTTGCTGGTGAGAAAGATGAGCAGGATCTGAATGACATCTCTCATGGGGCTGAGGAAGGCTCTGTTGGCCGAGCTTTTGGCTGTGGTTTGGGTTGTGGTTAGCTTGTGGGTTGTGGTTAGTTTGTGGGTTGTGGTTAGTTTGTGGGTTGGGGTTGTGGTTAGTTTGTGGGTCGGGGTTGTGGTTAGTTTGTGGGTTGTGGTTAGTTTGTGGGTCGGGGTTGTGGTTAGTTTGTGGGTTGTGGTTAGTTTGTGGGTCAGGGTTGTGGTTAGTTTGTGGGTTGTGGTTAGTTTGTGGGTCGGGGTTGTGTTTAGTTTGTGGGTCGGGGTTGTGTTTAGTTTGTGGGTTGGGCTTGTGGTTAGTTTGTGGGTCGGGGTTGTGTTTAGTTTGTGGGTTGGGCTTGTGGTTAGTTTGTGGGTTGGGCTTGTGTTTAGTTTGTGGGTCGGGGTTGTGTTTAGTTTGTGGGTTGGGCTTGTGTTTAGTTTGTGGGTTGGGCTTGTGTTTAGTTTGTGGGTCGGGGTTGTGTTTAGTTTGTGGGTTGGGCTTGTGGTTAGTTTGTGGGTTGGGCTTGTGGTTAGTTTGTGGGTCGGGGTTGTGGTTAGTTTGTGGGTTGTGGTTAGTTTGTGGGTCGGGGTTGTGTTTAGTTTGTGGGTCGGGGTTGTGGTTAGTTTGTGGGTTGTGGTTAGTTTGTGGGTCGGGGTTGTGGTTAGTTTGTGGGTTGTGGTTAGTTTGTGGGTTGGGGTTGTGGTTAGTTTGTGGGTTGGGCTTGTGGTTAGTTTGTGGGTCGGGGTTGTGTTTAGTTTGTGGGTCGGGGTTGTGTTTAGTTTGTGGGTTGGGCTTGTGGTTAGTTTGTGGGTCGGGGTTGTGGTTAGCTTGTGGGTTGGGATTGGGGTTGTGGTTGTGGTTGGCTTGATTGTGGAGATCTTGGTGGTCAAGTTTGAGGTTGTCCCTGGGAAAAAAAATGGCATCAGGACCTCTTTTGGGTGGCGAGTGGGCACTAGAGAAACTAGGCTAATGTGACGGAATGCTGGAGCCAGAGTTCATGGGCAGAATTCAGTGAACACTTCGCAAGGGCCAAGTGTGTGTAGAGGAGGGGAAACTAGGGGTACAGAATGTTAAGGAACAAAAAATAAGAAACACTCTGACCTTAAGATCTATGGAAGAAGGAATTTATACTGAACTTACATAACTATTGAATTTGCTGTTGGGAAGGCAGTCTGCCTTCAAATGTCCTCATGTCCTTAATATTATATTCGATCAATCAGTGCGAATATGATCCAGAGTGGTACAATTTTATTTTATTTTTTTTGCTAATTTCAAAGTTTCCACGTAAAGGTTATAAGTACTAGACACCATCCAGACTTGAGGATGGCTGACTCTGCTTTAAAGGAAGTGGAAGGAGGCCCTGTCCAAATGCTTGAATCCCTTTTTGTGGTGTCTGAGGCATTGGTCATTTTCACAGGCAGTGATCTGACCACATGTTGGTTCTCTGAGGTTGCCTTGCAGAGAAGCAGAGAAAGCCAGGCCTACATCCCTGGGGGGTTATCTGATCCTGGAAAACTGGAGCTTGGCAATGATACTTCCAAGGGTCTGAGTGAACCACAGAGGGGACTATAGGATGAAGAAGGGAAATGCCAAGTGATTTGCGCAGACCTGTGCATTCTGCCCACTTTCACGGTGCCTTCCAGCTCTGTGGCATTGTCTTATCTCATTTAGCATTTCCTCAGGGCAAATGTTTCTCTAGGACATCACTGAGCCCTGAACAGAACCACTTCTGAACAGAACCACTTTCTTTTTTTTTAAAATCTGGATTTTATTAGCATGGAACTAAGGAGTCCTGACTAGAGACCAACTTTTTTTTTTTTTTTCCTTTCCTAGCATCTATATGAGTGTTCATTTCAAAAATGTCCTGGAGAAAGAAAATAACATCCCAAACTTTTCACAGAGGGGAAGCCACCAAGGAAACAGTTAAGGCTTTCATATAATAGTTTCATTAGGCATAATCACTTTAATATTTGTTGTTGAAAATAGATACACCTTTTATCACATTTGCAATGCTTGACTGACAGGAAAATGCGCAGCGTACTAGATGTATTTCAGTGTTTGGGGGCTCACGAGGAAGACCTGTTATCTGGACACTGAGAAAGACTAATGTGACTTCTTCTCGGTTGAAGCTTGTATTTAAAAACTTCATTGAAAAAAAAAAAAAGATTGTCTTTATAGTTTTAAAGTAAGTTTAAGAAAAGTCGCGAAAAGTATAAGATGTGGAATTTGAGTCCTAGTTTTGCCATTTACTGTCTGTGTGGCCTTGGGCAAATTACCTATCTTCTCTGAACCTCAGTTTCTTGAATTTGTTTTTGCTTGCGAGAGAGAGCTAAGAGAGAAGGAAGGGTGCAGAGAAGGGAGAAGGGCAGGGAGCCTCAGCATGGTTTGAAGTTGAGGACTACAGCCTGGGAAAGGCCAGTGGAAATTCCTGGTGGTTGTGCTGGAGGCCAGAGGCCACTCTGAGAACTAATGAAATTATTGGTTTTCTATGCTATCAACCCTGCTTTGTGCAAATCTCCCTTCTCATCCCTTAAACCCTTCGGTAAAGTCTGCTGTACCAATGAAGGCTTTGTGTGAGGTGGTATTCTTGTGAAAATTGAGGAAGGAACCAACTTCCATATCCACATCTGTGTGGTATTGAATGGAAACAGCTCCTGAGGAAGCCGGCGTCTGGAGCCACAAGTGACCATGAGAATCGAAGGCCCCTTGGAATTGGCTTTTGTTTTCCACAGGGCACAGGATAAGGGATTGAGCTAATCTTATGTAGACCTCAAGGTTCTGGGAGACTCAACTGGTATCTGGGTGGCACATGATTACCCATGACTTTTTTCTAGGAAACCCACAAGATAATTTTCCGGGCCGATGGATTTCACTGCCAGATATGTAAATAGACTGCAGAGGAACTTACCATTTCTTTTCAGCATCGTAAAAGAAACTCTAGCCATGTTGTGGAAATCGACTGTGAAGACTCTGTGGAGGGCAAATTGATGAGAGATGATGGTGAGGAATTCACAAGTTCAGCTCACATTGCTGCCTTCCCAGGGGACCCCAACCTCTTAGTTCCTTTTGTGCTTAAATTCTTTACAGCACAAGTAGCAGATCATTCAGTACTGGTCTGCTGTATACTGTCTTGACCAAGATCTTCCACAGTTTTGCTCCAGACAAAATCATGTCCATCCCTCTCCCCCACCAACACCAGCACCCTGAATTCCCCACAGGCTGGTATACACGGCTGGTCTTTGTTCAGGCTAGTCTTTCTGCTTGTAATACCAGTCCCAGGCACATCTGCCCACAGACTCGACAGTAGCCTCTATGAAATTGTTTCTCCTGGTTGTCATGGACCCAGACAGAGCTCCATCTGAGAGACATGCCCCTCTACTGCACTGCCTTGCTGTGAGCCTCTCCCGCCACTGGAGGGCCAGCTCTTCGAGGGCAAGTTCTGTTGTCAACAACGCCTGACACGTAGCGTCATAGGTGCTTAATGTTCATTAAATGATCTGTACAGCTTGGTCTGTTGTTCTGATATCACTGGGTCCATTATTATATCAGTCTCTTGTTCATACATTGAACAATTAATGAGAGTGCACTACATGCCAGTCACTGTGGTTAGTACTGAGGGGACAGTGGTGAACACAGCAGGAGTGGTTCTTACCCTGGAGACTTTATACGAATAGTCAACTGACAAGGAAGTGATCGCAGTCATGATACGTGCTCTGACGAAGCAGTGGCAGTGATGAGAGTGAGTAAACAGGGAGCGGAACTTGATCTGGGGGCTCAGGGAGCTCTTTCTGAGGACGTGCTGTGTAACCTCAGTAATTATTTCTGTAGAGGCCCTGCCTCCCAACCCTCATTGTGAAGTTCGGTGGGCAGGAACCTCTTCACGTTGCCTTTTGTGCCCTACTCAGCGTAGTGGGCTTCCCCCATCGTACGTGCTGCTCCCCTTCCCTCGTCAGCCTCGCTGATCAAGGCTGCATGTGTACATCGTAAACAAGCAGAGAGGCCAGTGCATCACAGCAGGTGCGAGTGAGGAGGGGTCTGGAGACCGCACTGTTGGTGGGAATGTGCTGCTTCCCTTGAAGATTGTCACCACCGTTTGGTGTTCTATCTGTTGTTGCATGGAGTGTGGAGGCCTTAAGGAGGTGAGATGAAGGGAAAACCATTGCCCTCATTAGCCCTGGCTGGCTTCTAAGGGGCTGCTGTCATCGTGAGGCTGGGTTGTAGCAGCTCCCTTTGGATTCTAGTCTTGCAGGTCGCTCTGTGGGCATAATAGCACCTCCTCCAGAGCCAGCTAGGTCCGACCAGGCCCGGGCATGGCTGGAGGGGCTGGAGTGACTTGGCAGCATCACCATCACCGCTGTCTACAGAGACTTGGTGGCAGTTCATAGTGGACATGGCCTGATGGTCAGACCTGCCCTTTCAGTACAAAATGGCAGTCTGAAAGTATAAGGACCTCTCAACATTTGGTTCTTAAAGTGAACTTGAAAATAAATCCCTAGCTGGGAGGGAAGTTTTTTGTTAAAGTCCCCAGGTGGCCTCACCTCAGAATCTGAGTGTGTCCATTTTGTGCAACAGGAAGAAGCCAGTTTTATTGTACAATCATCACACTTTCTGCCAGCAAGCCATTTCCAAAATGAATCTATGTTTTAAAAAATGATTCTCTGTGTCATGGTGAAACTGAGTCCCTCTAAAACTGAGATCCCCTGCTGAGTTTATGATTAACCACTCTATCAAAAACTTTATTTTCTTTCTTGTCCCACTCCCCACCCCCATTCCCCTTAGGATTGAAGAGTATCAAAGAAACGGGGGGACTGAAACCAAGCAGGACCCTGGGGGCCCGCCCTCGTACAAAAGCCCCACCATGTCCCCCCATTTCTTGTTTGTAGAAAAAGGCTTTAGTCTCCTAGACCCTCCTCAAGTTCCAAAGAGCAGACTTAAGCAGTTACTAATTAGGGAAGTGAGGGAATGCAGAAACAAAGGAAAGCAGTCAAGAAATAATAATTCAGTGATAAAACAGAGTCCTAGTTCTCCTCAAGGGATACATATAACAATCTGACACATATCTTTGTGTTGTTCTGCAGAAACTAAGACCCCTGCCCAAGTGGAGGATGGTGCCTACATGGTGACCACAAGCACGTAGACCCCCAGACTGGTTGTAATCAGAAGGTTGATGATTCAGATTCCTGAAGCATCACCCTGTTACCTCACCACCACCAACCAATCAGAAGAAAGTCATGCCCCCTGCAAACTTCACCCCAAATGTGGCCTTTAAAAGACCTTGCCTGAAAGCCATTGTGGAGGCCGGGTCTTTTGAGCATGAGCCACCTGTTCTCCTTGCTTGGTGCCTGCAATAAATGCTGCACTTTCCTTCATCACAACCCGGAGTCAGTAAATTGGCTCTGCTGTGCGGCAGGTGAGTGGACCCAAGTTTGGTTTGGTAACAATGGCCGCTGAGTACCCCTCCTCCAGGCTCTTGGCTACTGGCAGCTTCTCTGCACCCCCAGTTTAGCAAGGGCTCCTGGAGGACTGCCCTGGGGGTTGGCAGAGAGGGGAATGCTCAGGTGGCCAGATGGTTTCAAGACGAGTGTCTTTATTTTTAACTGTTTGCTGCTGCTGCCCCCAACCCTGCCTGGCTCTGGAGTACTGTCTGCCCCAGACTAATAGGAATGAATTGGGTGGGAGTAGGAGGGAATATAGAGAATTTGAAGCAAACTGGGTGCCAGTGACAAGGATTCTTTTCTTGACCAAACTTTAGTCAGGCTCTGGAACCTTCTCCTAGGCCCATCTGCGCACTTCCTTGTAAAATCCAGTTTTAGCCAGAATCCTCATAAGTCAGTTTAGCAAGAACCTCCCACCCTTGATATCTGATCACCTTTATTATCTGATTGAATTCCTCATCCTCTACTATCCCCCAGGTGATATCAGATCAGCTTGGCCTCCCTTAAGCAAGAATCCTGTTAGGTCAGTTTAGCCAGAGCCCCCTTACAGGTCTTGATGTTTCCTCTTAGTGATTTTCCATCCACCGAGCCCTCACCCTGTTCCTGGGCTGTAAATTCCCACTTGCCCATGTTGTATTCAGAGTTGAGACTTGTTCCATACTGAGGTCTCTTTTCTCTTATTGCGATAGTCCTGAATAAAATCTGTTTTTGTTCATTCATTCATTCGTTTTGCTTTAGCTACTATCCAGCTCTGGTTTTCTTTAACACCAATTCTTTTCTGTTCATGTTGAGCATACCTGGTGTGTGTGTGTGTGCGTGTGTGCGTGTGTGTGTGTGTGTGTGTGTGTGATGTATAAACTTCTACAGATAAATGTAGGACAAAGAACGATGAGGCAGAAAAGGAGTACAGCTACTGAATTATCCACGTCATATCTGGATTGTATTTTGAGTCCTCCAAGGTCAGTATAAAACTGTACAAACATAATATGAAATTGTAAAAGCCCAAAGCAAATCATATATGGATAGGTTCTTACTGTAGCTCGACTGCAGTTATGTTCATGGAACTAGGAGATACCCATTTTGCCTCGAAGAGCTTGCTGTATGGGCTCTTCATGTGGTACAAGACACTGCCGTTGCCATACTTGTCAGCTTTTTGCCAGGAGCCAATGACTGAGTCGTGCTGGTCCATTGCTCGCAGGACCACAGAGCTAATACTGTTATTCACAGGAACTGACACTAGGAGGAAATGAGAAGGAAACAATCAGCCATCTGTGCAGTAAGACAAGAGATGGGGGTCATGAAATCAAAATTAAGTGTGAAAAAAGAAAGTTACAAGTAGTATGTAAATATAGTGTGGTCCCATTTTTGTGAAATAAGTTGAAAAAAGTCTGGAAGGAAATACATCAAGATATTAACTATGGGGATTTCTTGGTTGTGGGGTTATAGATGGTTTTTATTTTCTTCCTAGTTCTTCTTTGTGTTTTCCAAGTTTTCTACAGGAAAAGGTGAACAAAAGAAGACCTGTACTCTGGCCCTGGTTTTGCTACATATCAGGGATGAGGTCCTGGCTGACTTTTAACCTCTTGAGCCCTGTTCCTATCTGCCAGATGAGAGTTCTGCCCTTCTCTCAGGGAGAATGGAGTATGGGGAGAGAAGGGGTGGATGCATGTGAAAGGGTCAAGTGGGCCTCCTGGGAAGTGCTTCAAGAAATAAGGGACTGTTACTGCCAAGTCAAAGCAAAGCCTATTTCCTGGTTGCAGAAATGCTGATGTTCTTGGTCTTTGTTGTTGAGAGTGAGGGAAGGGGGGGCCTCTGAGACCCAGAGGCCCTAATCCAAGTACCTGTCAAATAACCACTTAGGGTTCCCTGACCCCCTCCACTCAGGTGAGTCTCACCTGTTGACCTAGCCCAGCATGTGCCCACAGGGACCCCACTGACACTTGTTAATTCCACCTGTTATTTTCAGCCTTCTGATGTGTAATGGGGAGGGAATTTCAAGAGACTATTTCAGTTTGTCCATTTCCTCCCTTAGAAGATCCCTTCTGAACAAATTTCTCAATGCTAGGGCCCTCTCAGCCACCCCAAATTCTTTTAAAGGCTTCTCCTTTACAAAATAAAGAAAATTGATCTTGTAGCACAATAGGATTAGACAGTCCTGGATCTGAATCCTAGCCCTAACATTTAAGACCAAGTCACTTCACCTCTGATCCTTGGTTTCTTTCCTGTTCATCATTCACTCCACAAATATTTATTGAATGCCTACTTTGCACTAGGGTTGGTTCTAGGTGTGAGGATAATGACATTATCTCTCATTGTATGGAGATCATGATACCTTATCTTGAAAGGTTCCTGGGAGACTGAAGAGAAGAATGTAAAGACTTTAATACCGGTGGGTGTTGGATAAGTTGCCATTGTTTTTCTTAGCACGAAACATTTCTCTGTTCTGTCTGTTTTTGCCAGTCAACGTTGCTGAGCCAGATTCCCCCATCCTGACTTGCTCAGCGAGAACCTGACATTTGTCCTAGATGTGTGTGCATGGTGGTGAGGTGGATGGTGATGAGTGATGGTGTCATCCAGTCATCAAGCCTGTCAGCTCTCCCCTGGGCTTGCCTTTGTCCTTTCTTCTGTTTTCCACCCCCCTCTCTGGCTTACATCTGCCTTTCATCCCTCCTAGTTATCTGTATTATCCAGATTCCTGGCCTCCATAGTCCCCTCCCTTCAGGCTTCAGCCTGATCAGACTTGCACACTCAACACTTCCATCAGGACACACACCTGTCCAAAACCTTCAAAGTGCTCTTCTAGAGCCTCTAAACGTTTCTGGTTTTATATTTCTGCTTCTGTTGCTTGCAGTACCCAGCGCATGGCTCTTATGATCCTCATAACCCAGATCACTCTGCTGTTTCCACCCCCACTCTGGGGCAGCCAGGCTTCCTCTGCTTCTGCAGACACACCTGGCTTGCCTGCCTCTGGCCTTTGTTCATATCTGGTGCCTGTCTGGAATCTTCCTTCCTTCTCATCTCACATCACATCCCCACTTACTCTCCAAGATCCTGCTGATGTCCCACCTCTGGGCTCTTTTCCTCTCACTCTTGAATCATGTAGTTTTTTTTTTTTTTTTTTTACTAGAGAGTTGAGTTAATTACATTCTGGCTTGTACTACACACTGTAGTTTCACCTATGTATCTGACCAGCCCAGTTCTGGGCACCTGGAGGGCACTAAATAACTACTCATTGATTGATTTTTAAAAAGTTGTGCATCCAGTGTTGTATAGTGCCTTAAAGCTGAAGTTTCAGGAAAAAAAGGCAAGCAAGTTAGATTTTCTTGCCCACGGAAGTAAAAAATGGAGACAGATGCTTAGCCAGCGCAGTTGTAATATAAATACTACTACTGTATGAGTTTCTTTAACTGATACCAAGTCAGACACAGAGAACCTGTTCTAAGATATTGCCTGAGATACAGTTGTGTCTTGGAACCAGCCAAACCATTTGTACATGTCTTACCAATGTTAACACAAACCCTGAAATTTAAAAAAATTTCAATATTAAAATGAGGAGAAGCAGTTGGCCTGTGTGGGCATTTACTCAGTCTCCCCAAAAGTCCCAAGTCCCAGCAAGTTCCTATAATGACACAAGGAAATCATGGAGCCTATTGTGTAATTCTAGGTGTGGAATCTGGTACATCACATCTCCGAGGGCATAGGATTTTGATTCTCAACTTAAATCATTCCTATAGTGAGTCAGTTTATCACAGAGCTTTAGCACATTTCTGTTCTGAGATGAAATCACATGAAGTTTGGGGAAGTGCATGACACGTAGTAGGCATTCAGTGAGCCTTAGTTCCTCTTCTCCTTTCTCTCTGCTCTACCCGATGCCTCTGTAAATGCTGTGATGTCCCTCTCATCCAGCACGTTCCCTTTCAAGGGGTCTTATGGATCATCTTTTGATTCTTCTTTCTTCTGTCTTCCTACTTTCAGATGGCTCCTCTGCCACCCCCACCCCCAGTCCTGCACCCCTTGCATCTTCACAAGATAGGTTTCTTTTTCTTACATTTCAACAGCAAAATCCCTCACGTCGTGATGTGTTACCTTAAGTCAGAGGTCTGAGATCTCTGACCATCCAGGTCCTGCTCTGTATACAAGGTCACACACATGCCCTCCTGGTCCTCATCTTGAATCACAAGATTATCCTCCCTGCCCTGTTTAGGACAAGATCTGCTGCCTCAGGGAGTGGGACGTAGGGAGACCCACCACAGCTGAGGCACTTAGTGACAGTCCCCAAGAAAAAATAGAAAAAAGGACTAGCCAGGATGAGTGTGTGAAGGCAGACCATAGTCATTCTCCTGCTGAAGCCTGGAATCTGTAGAGCATGGGTATAGATATCACCCTGGTGTTCTCTGCAAAATTTGGTTAGAGTTCTAAGAGAGGCAGGATAACATGGTAGATGAGGAGGCAGGCTCTGAAGCTGGACGGCCTGGCTAGACAAAGCAGAACAAATCTTGGCTATTATTTAGGTTCAGATATTAGCTGTGCAACCTACTAGTGACCTTGGGTAAAACTTTAACTTTCCTGTGCTTCAGTTCTCATCTGTAAAATGGGGAAGATAATAGCATTTACCCTTAGAACAGTACTCAGCACACAGTATGGTGTCTTAGCTCTCATTACTGTAACTGAGAGGCATATAGTGTAGTGGTTAAGAGCAGGGTCTCTGAAGCTAGGATGCTCGGGTTCACATCCCAGGTCCATCATTTAAGCAGCTCTGTGACCTGAGCAAGTCACTAACATCTCTACCTCTGTTTTCTCATTGACAAACAAGGAATGACAACAGTATCTACCTAGTAGGTCATTGTGAAGACTAAATACATTAGTACATGTAAACAGCCATATTAAATTTGTTGTTATTATGAAAGTTATTCAAGAGCACTTGCCTTGACTTGTAGGTTTGACTGATCCCAAAAAGGATGTTTATAAAATATTTCTAGGCACCTCAAAGAAAAGCACTGGATTAGGAATGAAAAGACTAAGATTCAAGAGGCAGTTCTGCCACTTATTAGCTGTGAGACCCTGAGCAAGTCATTTAACTTCTCTCAGCTTCAGGCTCCTCATTTATCAGGTGGGATAGTAATACTTTCCCTGTCTACCTCACCAGATTTTCCACCCATAGACTAAATGTGAACAGCGTCTCCTGGAGTTGTGCCGTATACAATCATCCATGGTGGCATTGTTTTATCAAGTGGATGGGAAAAGACTACAAACTGTGGTGCAATTTTTATCCCTTAAAATAATAAAAATGCCCCTCCCCCCAATACCGACTGTTTTAAGTAAAAAAAAAAAGCCCAAATTATTTAAGTGAGAGAGCTTGCCGCAGTTGTGCTCTTGCTGGGACTCGGTTAACCTGAGTGTTGGGATATAATGACTCCCATGGCTCAGGTTCACACAGGGGACATGCAGAAATAGGAAATAGTCCCACCCAACACATCCTCTCACATGTTCTCATTCTCCCTCTTTCTGCCTCTGTGTCCCAGACGGGTCAAAAACACATGTTTTGTTTGTGTCATTGAGAGCAGGGATGGAGGGGTATGTTCTGCAATTCCGGTTTTATCTACCCTCAGAGAACAGAGGACAGCAGAGAGAATGGTTTCTACTTACCTGTGTAGACTGTATTGCTTTTATAGACGTTCGGGTTGGCATGGATTCCTGAGTAAGTGGTGGCAATGACCTTACTGAAGAACGTGCAGTTGTCATTGTGATTTATACAGCTGGCAGGAGAACACAGCAGTCCAAGGCACAGAAACAGCCCCAGTGGCAGCAGCAGGGACCTGAGGATTGCCATGGTCTTGATCTGTTTGGAAACTGCTGGGCCTGGAACTGGGTAAGAGCTACAACTCACCTGTTTATATGCTCTGGGGCTGGAACTTCTGGGTGAGGTCATACATGCAAATCTCCTGCCCACTCCTCCCTAAGATGAACTGGCTTCTGGAATTTGGCCCAAGATATCACCAGGAATGAATCTCCTTGTATCTGTCACCATGACCCTTTGCCAATTCCAGTTTTGCTCATGAAGGGGAATGTACTGATCGTGGTTTTATTTTGCCTCTCATTCACCTCAGCATCTGACATTTGAAGGAAGCTGTGAGAAGGGGTTAATACTGGCAAAGTGAAATTCAGAGTTGAGTAATTATCACATACCTGTCCTGTTTAGGAACTACACTCTTCTACCTACAGGAAACTCAGGCATTAAAGCACTTTTCTTCATGGAATATTACATATCCTTTCCAGCTCTCCTTAATCGAACATGTCTCCTGTCCCAGTTCATTTTGTGACTATCATAGAACTAGAAAGACTGTGCTTTTGGATTTATATTTGTTTCTTTGGAAAGAAACAGCTTTGGTTCATCTTGCTCCTGCCTGATACTTTCCTCTATACTACTGTAGCACAAGGAAACTACTGAAAAAAAATCAGAAAATATGTTTTTTTCATAATTCTTCTCTGATTTTAATTCACTCACTGAAGGAGAAAAGAGGAGAGATGTATTCTGTGTGAGTAGAAAGAAAACAAAAAATGTAGAATTGAATCAAAGAGATATTTATAGATGTTTTTTTCAAGAGAAGCACTTACAGAATGGTGGAGTGAGGACCTCTGAAAAACCCACTCCTCCAGAAAAGCAATGAGCAAAAACAGTCTAAATCAACTTTTTCAGAACTCTAGAAATTAAGCAAAGACTTGCAACAATTCAAGGAGCATTTGTTTAAGAAAAGTGGCTGAATCTCATTAAACATAGTGAGCATCGAGGCATTTTAACTTGCCCTGTTCCCATCCCTCTTACCCCACCTCTTCAAGTAGCCTTAGAAACCAACAGCCTTGCAACTATGATAGCCATGAAGACCAGCAAACTAGCAGCCAATAGGGAGGGGACAGAATGGGCTTGGAGTGCTCCAAAAAGCTTCATTTCCAGAGAATTGTCACTATATGACCTGTCTTCAAATTGCCTATAAAGCTGAATTCTCAGGGCTTTCAGAACTTTCTCTGTGCAAACAGCCTTATTGCTAGGGTATTTGTTGAAAATAATCAGTGGGAAGTTTTTAACATTGCAGCTGTTTGAAGCAGTGGTTGCAACTGGGACTAACAAGGAGCTGAGCAAAAAATTTAAAAGAAAAAACTGGGACTGAGATGTTGGTTGGGGGCCTTGGAAAGCTCTGACAAATTCCTGGGAATCTAAAAGGTCATCTGCATGTACAGAGCTATGCACATGCCCAGAAAAGATCTGAGAAAGCCCTAATCTCTCATCTCTGGCTGACTTGAGGGTCTATACAAGTAAGAAATGTAGGCAAAGGCAGAGTTGTAAACTGCCTATTTGACCAGTGAAGGCATGCACACAGAGAGGAAGTTGGCAAAGGTTGAGAGACTTATTGGTTCAAGACATTTAGGAAATCTCTGTCTATTCATTAGCTGACCACTAAGCTAACTAAGCAGAGACTTCAGTGGCCACACATAATAAAGAATACTGACTTTGCAGAATGAATTAATTCAGAAAAGTTGCTAAATAAACAGCAGCAGCAGCAGCAACAACAAATAATAACGAATGAGAACTACAACAAACCCTGGGAGGGAGGGGAATCTGGTGTGCAGAATGGTCAATGGTCACACTATATTTTTTAAATGTTCAATTTTCAACTGAAAATTATAAGACATACAAAGGAACAAGAAAGTGTGTTCTGTATACAGAAAAAAACTCCCAGCCAATAGAAACTGTCCCTGAGGAAGTCCAAATGTTGGACTTACTAGACAAAAACATTAACTCAATCATTATAGATATGTTCAAAGAACTAACAAAAACCATGTTTAAAGAATAAAAGAAAAGTTAAGAATGATGTCTCAACAAAAAAGAATATTAATAAAGAGATAGAAATGGTAAAAAGGACCATACAGAAAATTTGTAGTTGAAAAGTATAACTGAAATGAAAAATTCACTAGAAGGACTTAAGAACAGATTTGAACTGGCAGAAGAAAGTATCAATAAACTTGAAGATATTCAGTGAAGATACTGAATAAATTTAACAAATGAAGTGCAAGACTTGTATACTGAAAACTATAACAAAGAACTCATAATAGCAAAAATGATCTTGAAACAACAACACAGTTGGAGGACTCACATTTACCAGTTTCAAAACTGCAAAGGTACTGTAATCAAGACAGTGTGGAAAGATGGAGGAGTAGAAGGACAGTAAGCGCACCTCCTCTCGTGGGCATACCAAAAGTACAGCTATTTACAGAGCAGCTATTGATGAGAAACACTGGAGTCTACCAGAAAAGATCTTCTATAACTAAAGATATAAAGAAGGAACCACAAGGAGACAAGTAGGAGATCAGGAGTTATCAAGACCTATACCCCTGAGAAAAAAATGACAGTTGCAGAGGTTCTTCACAAGGAGTGAGGAATCTGAGCCCCACATCAAGCTCACCATCCTGGGGGTCTTGCACTGGAAAAACAACCCCCCAGAATGTTTGGCTTTGAAGGCCAGCAGAGACCCACAGGGTTGGGGGAAATAGAGACTCTACTCTTAAAGGGTGCACACAAAATTTCACATGCTCCAGGACCCAGGGCAGAAGCAGTAATTTGAAAGAGACCTGGGTCAGACCCACCTGCTGATCTTGGAGAGTCTCCTGGAGAAGCAAGAGGCAACTGGGGCTCACCCTGGGGACATAGACACTGGCGGCAGCCATTTCTGGGAGCTCATTCTACCACAAGGACACTGGTGCTGGCAAGTGCCATTTTGGGATCCTCCCTCTAGCTAATTAATGCCAGGACCTTGCCCTACCCACCAGGCTTTTGGCACCAATACTGGGACACCTCAGACCAAGCAACTACCTGTGGGGGCCACAGCCCCACCTACTAGCAGGCAGGCTACCTTAATACCCCCAGAGCCCACAGCCACCCCGGTCAAGGCCCTGTCCACTAGAAGGCTCAGGTCCTGGCCCCACACACTAGTGCACACGCACTATACCTGGAACGCCTAGGGCCCTGCAGCCAGAGGTCCCAGGGCCCAAGACAGGATCCAAATCAATAAAATCAGAAATGAAAACAGAGAAGTTACAACCAACATCACAGAAATACAAAGGAGCTTAAGAGACTACTACAGATAACTATATGTTAATAAAAATTGACTACCTAGAAGAAATGGACAAATTCCTAGAAATGTACAGTCTCCCAAGCCTGAACCAAGATGAAATAAAAAATATGAACAGACCAATTACAGATAGTGATATTGAATCAGTAATAAAGAAAAACTCCCAACAAACAAAAGTCCAAGACCAGATTCCTTCACAGGTGAATATTACCAAACATTTAGAGAAGACTTAATGCTTATCCTTCTTAAACTATTCCAAAAAATTGCAAAGGAACTTCACTGAACTCATTCTACAAGGCCAGCATCACCCTGATACTGAAACCTGACAAAGATATCACCGAAAAAGAAAATTATAGGCAAGTGTCGTGGATGAACATAGATGCAAAAATCCTCAACAAAATATTAGGAAATCAAATCCAACAATACATTAAAAGGATCATACACCATGACCAAGTGGGATTTATCCCAGGGATGCAAGGATGGTTCAATATCTGCAAATCAGTCAATGTGATACACCATATTAAAAAAACTGAAGAATAAAAATCATATAATCACCTCAATAGATACAGAAAAAGCTTTGACAAACTTCAACATCCATTTATGATAAAAACTCTCCAGAAAGTGGTCATAGAGAAAACATATCTCAATATAATAAAGGCCATGTATGACAAACCCACAGCTAACATCATGCTCAATGGTGAAAAACTGAAAGCATTTCCTCTAAGATCAGGAACAAGTCAGGGATGCCCACTCTTGTCACTTTTATTCAACATAGTTGTGGAAGTCCTAGCCATGGCAATCAGAGAAGAAAAATGGAATAATCCAAATTGGAAAGGAAGAAGTAAAACTCACTGTTTGCTAATGACATCATACTATACATAGAAAACACTAAAGGCACCACCAAAAAACTGCTAGAGCTCATCAATGAATTTGGTAAAGTTGCAGGATACAAAATTAATATACAGAAGTCTGTTGCATTTCTATACACTAACAATGAACTATCAGAAAGAGAAATTTTAAGAAAGCAATCCCATTCACAATAGCATCAAAAAGAATAAAATACCTGCAAATAAAATAGCTAAGGAGGTAAAAGACCTGTACTCAGAAAACTATAAGATACTAATGAAGGAAACTGAAGACAACACAAACAGATGGAAAGATTTACCATGTTCAGGGACTGGAAGAATTAATATTGTTAGAATGACCATACTACCTAAGGCAATTTACAGACTCAGTGGAATCCCTATTAAAATACCACTGACATTTATCAAAGAACAAGAAAAAATAATTCTAAAATTTGTATGGAAACACAAAAGACCCCAGATAAGATAGTCAAAATAATCTCAAAGAAAAACAGAGCTGGCAGCGCCATGCTCCCAGCCTTCAGACTGCAGTACAATGCTACAGTAATCAAAACAGCATGATACTAGCCCAAAATCAGACACATACATCAGTGGAACAGAATAGAGAGCCGAGAAGTAAACACCGACACTTTTGGTCAATTAATCTATGACAAAGTAGGCAAGAATATACAATAGGAAAAGACAGTCTTTTCAATAAATGGTGCTGGGAAAACTGAACAGCTACATGTAAAAGAATGAAACTAGAATATTTTCTCACTCTATATACAGAAATAAACTCAAAATGGATTAAAGACCTCAATGTAAACCTGGAAACCATAAAACTCCTAGAAGAAAACATAGGCAAACCCTCTTTGACATAAATTGTAGCAATATTTTTTGGATCTCTCTTAAGGATGAAGGAAACAAAACCAAAACAACCATATGGGACCTAATTAAACTTAAAAGCTTTTGCACAGCAAAGGAAACCCTCGATAAAAGAAAAAAACAAGCTACTGAGTGGGAGAAAATATTTGCAAATTATATGACTAATATCCTTATCCAAAATATATAATATCCAAAACATCCAAATCCAAACCATATAAACAGCTCATATAACTCAACATCAAAAAAACCAACAATGCAATTAAAAAATGGGCAGAAGACCTGAATGGACATTTTCCTAAAGAAGACATACAGATGGCCAACAGGCACACGAAATTATGCT
The DNA here is from genome assembly GCF_965194805.1 of Balaenoptera borealis. Classification (NCBI taxonomy): domain Eukaryota; kingdom Metazoa; phylum Chordata; class Mammalia; order Artiodactyla; family Balaenopteridae; genus Balaenoptera; species Balaenoptera borealis. The sequence goes on along the minus strand of NC_138868.1, from coordinate 87,962,965 downwards.
CAACATTGCTAATCATCAGAGAAATGCAAATCAAAACCACAATGAGATATCACCTCACACCTGTCAGAATGGCTATCATCAAAAAACCACAAATAACAAATGTTGGAGAGGATGTGGAGAAAAGGGAACGCTAGTGCACTGTTGGGGGGAATGTAAATTCGTGCAGCCACTATGGAAAATGGTATGGAGATTTCTCAAAAAACCGAAAACAGAGTCTACCATATGATCCAGAAATCCAAACAAGATGAAAACATTAATTTGAAAAGATACATGCACCCCAATGTTCATAGTAGCATTATTTACAATTGCCAAGATATGGAAGCAACCTAAGTGTCCATCAACAGATAATTGGATAAAGAATCTGTTATATATATATATATATATATATATATATATATATATATATATATATATATATATTCTATTGTGTGTATGTGCATCTATCTACTATTACATATATATATGTAGTAGAATAGAGTATTACTCAGCCATAAAAAGGGATGAAATTTTGCCATTTGCAACAATGTGGATAGACCTGGAGGTTATTATGCTTAGTGAAGTAAGTCATACAGAAAAATACAAACACTGTATGTTATCACTTATATATGGAATCTGAAACATAAAACAAATGAATGAATATAACAAAACAGAGAAAGACTTATAGATTTAGAGAACAAACTAGTAGTTATCAGTGAGGAGAGGGAAGAGGGAGGGGCAAGATAGAGGTAGGGGATTAAGAGGTACAAACTACCATGTATAAAATAAGTAAGCTGCAAGGATATATTGTACAACACAGGGAATGTAGCCAATATTTTATAATAACTTTAAATGGAATATAATCTATAAAAATTGTGGATCACTGTGTTGTACACCTGAAACTAATGTAATATTGTAAATCAACTATACCTTAATTTAAAAAAGACAGTGTGGTACTGGCATAAGAATAGACATATAGATCAATAAAACAGAGTTGCAAGTCCAGAAATAAACACATACATTTATGATCAACTGATTTTTTTGGTCATTTAAGATAAATTTTATTACATAAAGATTAAACTTCTGTTATGAGGAGATTCATACAAGATTAAACACCTTTTCCCAATGAATCTGAATAAATGAATTTTACTGAATATATCTTCTAGAGTGCTTTTGATGCAGGTTGCTTCAAAAAAGAGTGAAATCATTTTGAATGTTAGAATTAAAACAATTTGCTAATTTATTGGTCCTATGACTCCTTTTATGTAATTAAGAATTCTTATGAAATAATATATTTACGTGCTTGGAAACACTCTCAAACTCCATTTTGTCTTGAACCTTATAACCTCATCTACCCATCATACATTCTTTTTTCAAAAACTATTTTTAAAAATTGATGTATAGTTGACTTACAATGTTACACTGGTTTCAAGTGTACAACATAGTGATTTGATATTTTTATACATTACAAAATGATCACCACATGATTAACTGATTTTTGACAAGGGTGCCAAGACAATTCGATGGGGGGAAACTAGTCTTTTCAACAAATGGTGCTGAGAAAACTGGGTATTCATATGCAAAAGAGTGAAATTGGACCCCTATGTCATACCATATAAAAAATTAACTCAAGGTGGATCAATGACCTAAATGCTATAAAACTCTTAGAAAAAAACAGAGATGTAAATCTTTAAGACCATGGATTAAACAACAGTTTAATAGATATAACTTAGAGGGGTGGGTTAAGGAGGGTGGGAGGGAGGCTCAAGAGGGAGGGGTTATGGGGATATATGTATACATGTAGCGGATTCACTTTGTTATACAGCAGAAACTAACACAACACTGTAAAGCAATTATACTCCAATAAAGATGTTAAAAAACAACAACAAAACAGTTTAATAGATATAATGCCTAAAGCAAAGGCAACCAAAGCAAAAACAGATAAGTTGGACTTCATCAAAACTAAAGTCTTTTGTTCTTCAAAGGACACTATCAAAGTGAAAAGACAACCCAAATAATGGGAGGAAATATTTGCAAATCATATATCTGATAAGGGCCCAGTATCTGGAATATATAAAGAGCACTAACAATTCAACAACTAAAAGACAAATATCCCAATTTAAAAATGGGCAAAGGATTTGAATACTTTCTCCAAAGAAGATGTATAAATAGCCAATAAGTACATGAAAATATGCTCAACATTATTAGTCATTAGGAAAATGCAAATCAAAACTACAAAGTGATACCACTGTGAAGAGATACCACTTCACAGCCATTAAGATGGCTATAATCAAAATGACAGATGCTTACATGTGTTGGCAAGGATATGGAGAAATTAGAACTCTCATGCATTGCTGATTGGAATGTAAAAGGATGCTGCCATTTTGGGAAAGAGTTTGGCATTTCTTCAAAAAATTAAACATATAGTTACTATTATATGACCTAGCAACTTCACTTCTAGGTATGTACTCAAGATAATTAAAAACATTGTCCACACAAAAACGTGTACGTGGATGTTTATAGGAGCATTTTTTGTAATAGCCAACATGTGTGGAAACATCCAAATGTCCATCTACTCATGAATGAGTAAAAAAATGTGGCGTATCCATACAATGGAATATTATTCAACTACAAAAAGGAATGAAGTATTGATAGATGCTACAGCATGGATAAACCTTGAAAACATTATGCTAAGTGAAAGAAGCCAGACACTAAAGGCATCTATCCTATGATTTCATTTATATGAAATATCCATAATACACAGATCCATAGAGATAGAAAGTGATTGCCAGGGACCTGGGTGACAAGGAGAATGGAAAGTGACTGCTACTTGGTTTGGGTTCTCTCTTTGAGGTGATGGAAATGTTCTGGAGTTAGATCATGGCGATAGTCTCAAAATCTTGTGAATATTCTAAAAACCACTGAATTGAATTTTATGGTATGTGAATTATATCTCAGTAAATTCTTTTATTTATATACTATTCTGTGAAGGCAAGTTGGGGTAGTAGAAAGAATGAGACAGAACTTTAGTATTAGATCCTGTTTAGAAACCTGGCTTTAGGAGAGTTTTTAATCTATCTGAGCTTTAGTCTCCACTTCTGAAAATTGAGGCATTAATACCAATCTTACATATTTTTATGTACATTAAATGAGAAATATATGTAAACTGTTTTGGGGGATGGGGTGGGTCTGACATATAGTAGGTGTATAACGCATGGTAATTTATTTCCTTCCTTCTTTCCTTCCTCTCTCCCTCCCTCTTTTCCTTCTTTCCTTCCTTCCTTCATACCGGATTAAGGCACTGGATCAGGAGAAAAGAAAATATAGGAGTCCTGCTATTGATATGGAGACGATAGTCTAACCCTCCCTATGAACTGGGGGCAGAAGACTGAGGGGATGGGGAACAACTCAGAGGGGAAAACTCTGATTTAAGCAGAAGTCTTCCATTCATTCATTGCAATGTGGAGCTCAGCCCAAGAGAGGGTCTGTAGGAAGTCATCAACTTTGCCTCTAGGAAGGAGGGAGCTATTAGCTACAGGGACAGCTGTTGACAAAACAAAGTTGTTCTTTGATTCCAGCCAGAAATGACTTGATTTTTCTTGAGGACAGGAACCACAAGAAAACTAGTTTTAAAACAGTGCACTCCTTTGGGCTTCCCTCTCCTCCACCCCTTTCTCTGAAATTTTGGACTCTATTTCCTGGAAATGTGCACTTTGAAAAAACTCCATAGGTGATTCTAGAACAGTGCTTTTTAAAACTTTAATGTGTATTCAAATCACCTGGTGCATTTTGCTAACATGCAGTTTCTGATTCGCTAGGTCTGGTGTGGGGCCTGAGGCTCCTCATTTCTAACAGTCTCCCAGGTAATGCCAAGATGCTGCTGATGCATGGACCACACCTTGACTAGCAAAGGTTTAGCAGCTGATCTGCGTAAAACAGATTGAAGCCGAATGTTAGACTAATTGTTAAAGTTGAAAAAGCTGGGTTCTATGACTGTGCCGTGCACCCCAAACTTTCCAGTCTGCCTAGAGCTTATCTGCTGAAACTCTTCATGCTGTGGAAAGTGTGGTGGGCACTTCAATACCTGGTTGCTTTCTCTGGGAAGGAGAGCTGTCAGAGAGGAGAGGGCAGCTGCTCTTCTAAGGTCAGAGTCTGAGAGGAGGTTCCCGGAAATTCACCAGAAGCAACCACTGGCGACTGCAGGGATCATCAGCCTGAGGTGCTTTAGGGTTTTTGATCCAGTCTCCTGGGTATGTCAGAGGTGTTTGGGATGCAACATGGGCATCATGGGGGAAAAGCGCAGGCTTTAGAGTCAGAGAGGCCTCAGACCTCATTGTAACCTTGGATTGTACTTCACTTATGAATAAGAGAACTATCTGAGCCACAGTTCTCTTATTCATATAATGGAGAAAATAATACCAGCCTTGCAGGACTGTGTCAAGGTTTAAGAGATAATGCAGGTAATGTGCCTGCCACAATCAGTGCTCTGTAAGGAGTTGTTCTTAGCCACTGATGGCAGGTCACAGTGCAAATCTAAGAGGAAGGGCCACCAGGGAGAGGGAGGGGCCAGAGAATGTTTACTCTCATTTGTTTGCTCACAGTGGGTGCTTAAGTCAACACTGTTGATTTAGGGACTGATTGGGTTTTACCCTTTGGCTCTTTGGTTCAGGGCGGTGGATGTTATGCTTTTTTTAAAAATTAATTAATTAATTTATTTTTGGCTGCGTTGGGTCTTCGTTGCTGCGCGTGGGCTTTCTCTAGTTGCAGTGAGCGGGGGCTACTCTTCGTTGCGGTGCGCAGGCTTCTCATTGTGGTGGCTTCTCTTGTTGCGGAGCACAGGCTCTAGGCGCACAGGCTTCAGTAGTTGTGGCACGCGGGCTCAGTAGTTGTGGCTTGCGGAGTCTAGAGTGCAGGCTCAGTAGTTGTGGAGCACAGGCTTAGTTGCTCCGCGGCCTGTGGGGTCTTCCCGGAGCAGGGCTCGAACCCATGTCCCCTGCATTGGCAGGCGGATTCTTAACCACTGTGCCACCGGGGAAGCCTGATGTTATGCTTTTGAGGAAACTGTAGTGTGGATCCTTTTGCTTTAGAGGATAATCTAGTGGTCAATTTTTCAGAAGATGCAGACCATCCTTCTCATTCCCTGAAGCTTACACATTTTCATGACACACTATTATGTATGACATTAAGAATTTTCAAGCTGAACTGGCCCTAATCATTTAAATCAAACTCTCTTGTTTACATCTGAGAAAACTGAACACAGAAAGGTTAAACTTGCCTAAGGCTATATAGACCCACTTAGTGGCAAAGCTGGGCCTAGGACACCACCCCCCTAACCCCTACCAGCTCCTGGCTGGGTGTTTTCTACACTGTTCTGTCCTACTATCTAGTTAATACATGCTTGTTCCTACTTAGCATTTTAGATTCAGATGGGTCAAACTCAAGGCACAGTATGTTTTCATTTTAATATGACATGTGTATACTTTTGGGACTCTTGCCCAGTCTATTTGCATTTTGTGGAATTTGGAGAGAAGTTTACTATTGCAATAGTTCATTGTTATATCTTTGGTCAAGACTTTTTGTTGGTCACATCTGTGTCTTTAATCCTAAATTATGCGTCCAGAGCACAGTTGGATTGGTTCAATGCTTTACCCACATGGCCTCATTTGCATCTTTGGTCAGTGGACTAGGGTTGGGGGCGTTGAGTAAGCTCTCACGGTCACACTGCTTTAGGGAAAAGTAACCCCTGCCTTATAGTCAGCTGTTGCCAAACTCCAGGCTGACGACAGTCTTGATCAACGTTCACTTGTCTTCATGGAATGAGAGAAATGAGAGTAAGATGGTGAGATTTTAAAAGAGAACACAAAAATTTATTTAATTTAAAGATCTGCCTTTTATTCCAACATTACAGCTTTTTGACATTTTATTATTAAAATGTCCTTTTTCTTAAATGAAAATACTGTCCTCGTAGATTGTAGATAGTAGAACCCCCTCCCACTCATCTGTTTATTTTTAAAATGTCCTTATTTGGCAAAGTAAGAAAAAAGTTGGCTTTATTTGGAAAGATTGGCACCCTCTCTAGGTCCCTGAAATCCAAAGTCTGGAAACCAGGGTCTGTGAAGACTTTGCATCATATCTTCCCCAACTGCCTTGTGGTAAGAAGCTGGGATTGCTGGCTTTTAAGTAGGAACTGGAAAGCTGTCTCAGGGTGAGTGTCAAAGAACTCTTTCTCATTGAGTGCGAGGTTGAAGCTTTTAATGGATTCCAACATTAGAATCCACAGTCCCCCCAAATTGAAAATTGGTTTCATTCGTTTTTGAGGGCACTTCGTGGTCTGGTTTGGTGGGTGAAGAAGTAAAATGAGACAAGAAGAGAAGTCCAGGCTCAGTGCTCCCCAACCCCCAGCAGACGAAGGACTCGAAACAGCATCCCCGGCAGAGGGAGGAGGAAGGTTTGGACACCCTTTTCACGTGGCCGGCCAGCATGCATTTGAAACCATGCCCCACAGCGTTAACAGAAACTGGTGACTAACAGAAATATTTGAGCTTATCTTACAGGACAGCAGGTAAGGGAATAGCTTGTTAAAACCCCCCTCTTGTTAAAGCCTGCCCTCTCTGAGCAAGCGCAAGCGCAAGCTCGCCTTAATTATTTTGTTGCTGATTGCATACCCTTGAAGCTTCACGTAGCCTAGGAATTTGGAGTCAACTCTTTTCCAGTTCGAGTCAGCTAAGACTAGTTGGGACCACTGACCCTAAAACTGGACCTGGGTAGAACACAGATTACCTCACCTTTTCCCTACTTCCAGTCATCTTTCCTCATGCCTAAGACCACCCTGCTTCTTTATCCTGTAAATATTTCAAGCCCCTCGCCTTTGGCGAGGCAGATCTGAGAGTCCTCCCATCTCCTCATTTGGCTGCCTCGTGAATAAACCCTTTCTTTGTTACAGACCTCAGCATTTCAGCATTTAGCTTGCTGCACATTGTGCAAATGAACCTGGTTTGGTGAATGGTTTCTCCCCGGAGAGGCAAGAGCTCTGCCTGAGAGGAGGTGCATTGCAAGGTGCTTGGAGAGAGTTTAGCAAGCCTTGGTCAATAACCTCTGGAAACAATTGGCTCTCCCTTTAGTTCCTGTTAGCTAGACTTTGAAATTTCTTTGCAGGGTGAAGTATTTATCAAGAAATTCAAATTCTTGTTCCTACTGTTTAACTGGACAGCTCAATAGTGAAAAAATACAGGATGGTTTAATCAGTGGGGCGTGACTTGGGACTCCCTGGATGAGCCACGGATCTATGTGGTCGTCTGATGAGAGAGTGATGGAGACAGCTCTCCAAAGGTAAAGTCAAGGAAAGTTGCTACTTATGGGAACTCCCTTACATCCAATTCTTTAAAAGTGTATTGATTTTCTAAAATCCTACCTTATTCATATAAGATTTCAGGTAGCTAACAGAAATATAAGATTTAAAAAATAAGAAATTAAGGATCTAAGGGTAATAAGAGTAGAAAGAATAACACAGTAAGAGGAAGGTGGGGTTCGTTATTTTAGAGATGTTGGCTGACTGTTTCTCTGGGTTTGATACTGTTGTAGGCACTGAGGGAATGACAAACCCCTGCTCCAATGGAGTTTATGATGTGCTGATGTAATATACAACCCTATTGAAACACAGCCCTGAATCCAGCCCATACCTTTCCCTTTTCAATATCATTTCATTAGTTGAGTCACAGGAACATCCTTTAATTCATTTAATTCTGTTAGATGCTACTAACTTGTGCCATTAATTGTGAACTCTGATTGTTTTCCTTTTGTACTGATTTGATATGATGTAGCAACATTTTAAATATTATTACAGATACTGTAGCTTCTTATCTTTCCTAAAAACAAAACAAATAGCAGTATCTACTCTCCTGATAACAAATAGGCTCTATTTTTAGCCTGTGTATAAATGCAGTTTTGTCACTTATGTAATTTGTTATTGATACAATATTTGTAGCACTGTTTCCTGAAACTTTGAGAAACATTGACTTAAGAAATTAAAGTCTTATTCTAACATATCTTTCAGTTGAGAATTACCATTTCAAAGATGCTTTTTAAAAAATAACATATAAGGGCTATTTAAAAAAAATTTATTGGAGTATAGTTGATTTACAACGTTGTGTTAGTTTCAGTTATACAGCATAGTGATTCAGTTATACATATACATATATTCATTCTTTTTCAGATTCTTTTCCCATATAGGTTATTACAGAATATTGAATAGAGTTCCCTGTGCTATACAGTAGTCCTTGTTAGTTATCTATTTTATATGTAGTAGTATGTGTATGTTAATCCCAAGCTCCTAATTTATCCCTCCCCCCCAACTATAAGGGCTATTTTTAAATGATGATTGAAATTGAAACATAAAATCTAAAAATTCTAATGGAACATGTGGATCCTAAGAATACAATAGATGCCATTTGGAGGTATACTGATTTATTTAAATTATTTATAATGTATTGATTATTAATGATAATATAATATTGCCATATTTTAAGAACTGATACAAATATTATCAGTTTTATTATTTGGCATAAAGAAAATTATGTGAAAGATAATATATTCCTTTTATCTTGAATAAAATTTTGAGTGCTTACAATATATACTCTCAAGCCAAAGAGTCTGATCTAGTTGGTATGCAGTGGAGCCCAGACATCAGCATTTTGAAAACTCTGCAGATATTCTCAGGTGCAGCCAGAGTTGAGAACAGCTCTGTCGGATGGCATGGAGAAAGCAAAAATAAATCGGCATGTATCATGCTCTGAAGGGCCTGGTGACAAGTGAGGACAGGGAAAGGAGTGACTATTTTTAAGCCCTCTTGAGGCAGACCTTGCTTTGCATCTGTTTTATTTAATCTTCACAACAATCCCATGAGCTAGGAACCATCACTCCCATCTTACAGGAATTGAGACCCAGTGATATTAAGTGAATTGACCAGAAGCTAGTAAGTAAAGGAGCTGAGATTTAAAAACATTTATGTCTACTCCATCTTGTTACAAAAAAAATGATTTGGGGCTACAAGCTGGGATTTGAAATCAGGCCTTTCCATTTTGGCTGTGGGTTCCCACCAGCTTGACATCCCACTACACAAGATTCTACCAGTAGAAAGTGATTTGGTTCAGGCATAACAAGAACATTATCTTGATCTTCTGAAATTGGTGCTCTGGGACTTTTATTTAATTAGTACTTCTCAGGATCTCTCATATTTATTAACTATGAGTAATAAGAGTGCTGTTTTATTGTAGGTGGAAATAAGCTTTCTTGTGTTTTATGCTGAGAGAATAAGTGCTATTATCTTTGTTTATTCTAGAGCAGTAGTTCCCACCTGGGGCTGATTTTGCCACCCACGGGGTATTTGGCAATGTCTGGAGGCATTTTTTTGTTGCCACAACTGGTGAAGGGGATGCTACTGGTGAGTAGTAGAGGCCAGGGGTGCTGCAAACATTCTACAGTGCACAGGACAACCCTCACGACCAACAGTTATCCAGACCCAAGTGTCAGTAGTGCTGAGGTTGTGAAAACCTGCTCTAGAGGAAAGGAATTACCTGGTATGTGAAATATTAGTGACTTTTAATAACAACCAATAAGTACCATTTATTAAACTTCCATGGCGTTTTGAACCCTTCAGTTGATCAGTCAGCATTTATGTTCTTGGTATCACGTCCAAAGATCCATTAAAAATGGTTTTTGACCTCAGGAAGCCTACACTCCAATGGGAAACCAAGAAAGTTCTGAAAACTTGAGCAGCTGTCAAAAGCTATCAAAATCATAGGCCATACAATGGAAAGGAGATACACACAGTGGCGAGGAAGACGGTCCCTTCTGTGTGAGTGGTTAAGAGCAGGATTTCTGAAGTTGGGAAGAAAGATCTTTGTTGCATTCCTGATTCACCTTTTGCTATCCACGTGACCTCAGACCAATATGTTGAACTGCTCTAATAATTCCTCCTCCATAAAATGAGGATAATGGTAGCACCCGTATCATAAGGTTGTTGGGAGATTTTAATGAGATAATATTGACACATGTGGAGCACAACGCCCGGCAGAGAGGCACTCAATAAAGTCTTGCTTTCCTTGTTGTTATTCTTACTGGAGAGAGTCCACTGAGTGGGGCCTGGGAGCTGCCCACACTTCCTCCAGAGGAGAATTCCTCCTTGAGCAATGACAGGCGAGTCAGGGCTGCAGGGGCTTCCCTTGGGCTCTAGGACGCACCCTGCCCAGCTGGTAATTAGCTGTTCGCTGCAGCTGAACTGGGGTGGCGCTGGGCTTGATTGGCTGGGGGAGGTGGGAAAGAGGATAGATAGCGAGTTCTCTTTTCCTGTGAAAGTCTGTAAACTGAAAACATTCATTGCAGTCTGCAGAGCAGAAGCAGTGTGGGGAGAGGTGTGTGAATGTCTCCATCTGTGAATGAAACATATGATTTAGAGCCGAGGCTGCTCCAGACTTCTTCCCCAGGCAGGACATGAGCTCTCTAGAACTCTCTAGGGGAGGTGATAGGCTGGCTTGCCCCCAGACACTCAGGTGAGGACAAAGGGTGGGGTGTTCATGCCCCGGATACCTGCCAGCTTCTCTGCTAATGAGGTCATTCTGGCTCTTTGCCTTTGTTTGACATGGATTTTACCAGAGAAGGGCACCCCATCTTTATCCATTGTTGTCCACACCCTTACTGGCTTCCTGTGTTTTGTAAACATAGATATTTTTAGTTTTCTTTCACTGGTATTATTCCAACCCCATGCCCTTGTGCCTTCTTTGTCCAGAACAATCCTCCTCCAGTGCAGGGAGGGCCGTGTTTTGATGCATGCAGGTGGGGGGCCTTCAGCTACATCTAATGGTCCCCCTTGTTGCCTGCTGTCTCAGAATGTTCCCTTCATTCTGTGGGGTCCTGGACTTGAGCTTTCCTTGGCTTATTTCAGCTTCTGCCACTTGACTCCTTTTGTTGGCCGCCTTCTGTTTCAGGTCTTAGGGGAAGGCTGCTGGAGGGTGGGTGGGAGAAGGATGGGGACCTCCCTCAAGAGAGGCTGAGGGACATGGCAGCTCTTGTTCACACAGGTCCACATTTATTTATCTTGTAATATCCTTTGGATATTCCCTGTCTTGATCTACAGTAGGAACTTCCTGGAGGCTTGTGCCCAAGAGAGGGGTAAGCGCAGGACTCAGAAGATGGCGGTGAAGCACAGTCTTGAGTGTTTGTGGGGACGCTGGCTGCCTCAGGCCTAGCATCTAGATTTATCTACCGGGCAGCTCAGGCCTGGCACTGCTGGCAGTTTATCACATCAGGGCTCTGCTTAGAATCAGCAACGCCAGGGCCTTAGGATTGTATGCTACTGCCCCCAGAATCTTGCTCACCTTCATTTCCCTAGATTGCTCTACATATACCATCACCCCTAGGCTGGTACCCTGACACGTCATTCTCATCTCCTTCTCCACACTTAGCTTATGTTTTCCAGGTTGTGCTTAAAAGAGCACAGGCCTTAGAGTAGGTTTCAAGTTGCTGCTCTCCCACCTACTAGTGTGTGACTTGCTGTCTGAGGCTGAGTATTTTTGTTTGTCTCTGATTCATAGCCCTGCTGTGACAATCAATTCAATAATTGTTATTTGAGTGCCTAGTATGTGTCAGGCACTGTGCTCAGCCCGGGGGTGGTGGGGGCAGTGGGCAAAGACCAGCACCCAGCACCCAATCCCTGATTCTGAATTTCGTTTAGTGTTGGGAGGTAGGTCCATAAGCAGGTAGCTTCAAAGTAATGGGTAAATGCTAAGATAGAGGTAAGCACAGGATGCTTTAGGAGTACAAATGAAGGGCAAGAATGATTTTTGGAGTAAACAGTAGATGAGATGTTTTGAACGATGGGGGGAGATGACCCAGACAAGTGGAGGAGGTGGGGGGAGGTTTTCCTGGATGAGAGAAGTGTGGCGGATGAAACAGCATGCTGTGAGCAGAGAATTACTGAGACATAATGTTCAGTACAAGGATTGATGGGGCTGATGCTGCAGACTGAATAGAGGCCAAGTAATGGGAGGCCTTGTAGGTCATGCCAAGAATTTAAAACTCTATCCTATAGGCAATGGGTTTTAAAGCAGGAGAGTGACATGGCCAGATCTTGGTTTGGATCACACACTTCAGCGATTGTGTGGGGAACGGATGTGAGAGTGAAAAGTCTGGAATTAGGAGTCCAGTTAGGAGGCTGTCTCAATAGTCCAGGTGAGTGATGATGAATTACCACACAATTCATCACCAGCAGGTGCAGGGCATAGAGAGGAGGGGATAGATTTTAAAAATCAGGGCAATAAAAAGAGCAGATCTTAGAGGCAGATTGCTGAGGAGAGGGTGGGGTTAAGGATGACTGGAAGGGCGGATGATGGTGCCGTTGACTAAGATGGGGAACACAGGAGGATCAGGTTTGGGGTAAGAGTGGAGAGGATGAGTTCAGCTCGAGACAGGTCTAGTTTGAGGTGCCTGTGAAATGTCCCGGTGGAGATGCCTAGCACAGAGTTGTATACCCAAATCTGATGTTCAGGAAGGAAATCCAGGCTGCGATATAGACTTGTGAGTTACCTGAATATAGGTGATAGTGAAAACTTCAACATTGAATGCTGTTGTCCAAGAACACCGTGTGGAATGTGAAGAGTAGTAGTTTAAGGGCTGATTGACAGGGAACCCCAATGATTAAGTGGTGGGTGGAGGAGGATTCCAAAGTGGAGACCCACACCTGTGTAGAAAGGATGGCGTTACAGTCATGAGGGAGTAGACAGTTTTAAGAAAGAGAAAGTGAATAATAGAGTCAAGTGCATCAATAAGAAAAGTATAGAAAGCTCTCCACTGGATTTGGCAATAGGAAGGTATTGATGATTTTTGAGACCGAGGAGTGGTGACTAGGGGATCAGAGACTGCAGTGCATTGAATTGGGGAGGGAAGGAAGTGGGGAGAGCAGTATAGATTTTAATAAAGGAGGAAGAAGGGAGATAAGGTGGGGCTGGGAGACCCAAGTGAAAGAAGGTTTTTGTTTGTTTTTTAAATTTATTTATTTATTTATTTATGGCTGTGTTGGGTCTTCGTTTCTGTGCGAGGGCTCTCTCTAGTTGTGGCAAGCCGGGGCCACTCTTCATTGTGGTGCGCGGGCCTCTCACTATCGCGGCCTCTCTTGTTGCGGAGCACAGGCTCCAGACGCGCAGGCTCAGTAATTGTGGCTCACGGGCCCAGTTGCCCCGTGGCATGTGGGATCTTCCCAGACCAGGGCTCGAACCCGTGTCCCCAGCATTGGCAGGCAGATTCTCAACCACTGCACCACCAGGGAAGCCCTGTTTGTTTTTAAAATGTTGCAATACTTGAATGTGTTTATAGGGTAAGAGGCAGGAAAACACTAGAGAAGGAGAGGTTGGAAGATAAGAAGTGAATACAACCGCATCACACCCTCCTAATATTTGTAACGTGAAACCCCAGACAAGCAGCCTGCCTTCTGCAAGTCATTTTTCACAGTTAAGCGGTATGCCTTTGCTCATCACCCAGCAGCAACAGAGCCCACGAGTCTACATGTCTCAGTCTGCAGCAGCTCAAATCCCAGCTTTCTGTATGGACCCAAGTCATTATTCAATACTGAACATGCACGATTGGCTCCACCATCTTTGGCTCAGCAATGAGGCTTCCAACAAGGTCTTTCTCAGCCAAACTCAGTCCAGCAGATTCCAATCCCTCTTTATGCACCACTGCAAGGACAGCATCCAGCCCTACTGGGTGCTAGACCTGCTGTTTCCCAGGCTCAGGCATTATTTAGTTCTTCACTTCAACTGTATGTATCTCAGCCAGCCTTTATTCAAAGCAGTCTATCCCTGCTGTCTATGGTCCTTTCTGGTACTGCCATCCACAACTTTCCAGCTGTCCGACTCCGGAAACCTGCCAAGGCACAATTGGGTCTTGCCTTTCAACAAACTTCAAATATGCAGCCTATTCCTGTATTGTATGAACATCAGCTGGGTCAGGCATCAGGACTAGGAGGTTCCCAACTGACTGATACACATCTTCTCCAGGCTAGAGCAGATCTTACCCAGGCTTCAAATCTTTATTCTGGACAAATACAACAGCCTGGTCAGACAAATTTTTATAACACTGCCCAGTCACCGAGGGCTCTCCAGCGGGTTACAGTACCTTTACCAGCATTCCAGCTTTTCTTGCCTAATTTTGGGTCTACGGGACAGCCTTTAACTGCTCTGCTTCAGACTCTTTAGCCCCCATTACATCATCCCACCCCACAAGTGCAGGCACAGAGCATGAGTCGTCCTGCGCAAATAAGCCAGCCTTTCAGAGGATTAATTCCTGCTGGAACTCAGCACAGCATGATCACAACTGCAGTAAAAAATGTCTGAAATGGAACTAAAAGCCTTAGGAAGTGGCACTGAGATAAAACCAGGTGTACCTCCAATCAGCAGTAGAAGCACCACACCGGCGTCTAGTCCCTTCCGGGCTACTTCCACAAGTCTGAACAGACAGTCCAACAAAACAAACAGCATTGTCTATGAGAAGCCGTCCCAGTCAGCCCCTGCCACTGTGAGAATGACACAACCATTTCCTACACAGTTTGCGCCCAGAAGAGAGCTGTGAGGACAGGACTCAGCCACAAGACGTTTGGTCCTAGGTGCTGGCAGAGAGCAGAGGTTTTTCAGTCCATGTGGTGGTTCTTCGCTGAACAGCAACAGAGCAAACAGATAGGAGGCAAAGTCCAGAAAGTGGACAGTGGTTCCAGTAAACCTCCTGAAACACTGACTGACCCTCCTGGTCAGGAAAAAGCTCAAGAAAAGCCACCCCCTGCACCCACCATAGCCACCAAACCTGTTAGAACTGGACCAGTTAAACCTCAGGCAATCAAAATGGAAGAAACAAAGTCTCAAAAATGTGGTTTATTGCAAGGGTTGGGGGAGGGGACAGGGGAAAGAGGGAGAATGAAGTCAGATAATGCCAGCAGCCAAGGGTAAAATGGTCTGTGACATTATCCTGTCCAGAGCTTGGAGGTGCACAAGGGACGTAGGAGCAATTTACAGTGACACACAGCTGCTGCCCCAGGAAAACGAGGCTTTGCCAGCTCGCACCTACTATGTAACATGCACTCTGGATGGCCATGCATCTTCAACCAGAATTTATACACGAATATGTGCACACATTCCTTACGTGCATATAATTTAGAACTAAAATCCTTATGGTTAGATGACACACCAGAAATATGAGAGAAATGACACCACAGAGGAATAGCTTAGCCTGAACAACGTGGTGGTCTCAGCTAAGACATCAGATGTGGTTTCTTTGCTCCCTATGTTCCTTGGATATGGTGGTAGCATTTGTAGGCTTGATGATGAAAACATAAGATAACTGGTAGAGGAGCCTTATTTTTTATTATGACAACTTGCTATTTTGTAACATGGTGATTGAATTGAACACAATCAAAGTTCAGCAACTGATCTCCCCCTCTTCCTGGATGAGTGAAATATTGATGTCAGCATCCTTGAACATATCCAAGTGGGCAGTGTTTGGCTACTGCCTCTGTTTGAAATGATGCTGTGTTTTGGTTGTGGCCCAAAGCTTTGAAGTTCTACCTGGCATCTCCTTTCTTCCATGGAGCTCTTCCCCTTCAGACCTGACAGATTTGGTCAAATACTAGTTGAGTCTTGCTTGCCTCTCCTCGGTCATCTTTGTATGAATCCAATGGTTGTTTTTTGTTTGTTTTTTTAAATGGGTTTTAGCTGATGTTCATGAAGATCAGTGAGTACCTAGAACAGTACCACTAAAGAAAGGAAATCCTATCCAAGAAGGTGCATTTCTGTGCCAGAGCTATGTCATAACCAACTTTTGGCCCCTCTGCTGGAAAAGTAGAATCAAGTCTCAAATAATGCCTTTTTAATTATATCCTCTGGTATTAAAGATGTAGGACAGTACTGTATCCTACCCCTGTGAATTATCTTGTACCTGCTTTATGATATGTAGTAGTGACTGTGCTTTATCAGAGCTGTTTTTAATGATGCTATTCTAGAATGTTTTCTTTCCAGATGATGATTGAGAAGCCAATAAAAAAGATAGTGCCAGATACCACAACAGTAACAGAACTTTGCTGTTTTCTGGGGGTTTGTTTTTTATCTTTTTATCTTTTTTTTTAAAAAGATATCTCTGTATGACTGCAGAACCTGGAAAAGCTGTTGCTGCTCTCAATGCATAACATATTGCTATTGGTCTCTCTCTCTCTCTCTTCATATATATACTCATATGTTATATACATAAAATTTGAATTTTTAGAAACATTAGTGGTGCTCTCAACTTTGGAAAAAGTATCCCAGTTGTACCATGTTTGGTTGGCATTGTACAGAAATTAACAAGCATTTGGTCTAAACACATCAAAACATTTTTTCCCATTTGTACAGGGGTAACACACTGTATTAAATATGTAAGGTCTTATCTACATGGGTTTGATTACAGAAACTAATAAAGTATACTCTAAATAAAAAGAAAGATAAGGAGTGACAACTGATGCAAACAGGTTCCAAACGTGGAGAATGTAGGGACTGGCCTGGGGTAGGAAGAAGGACACTCCCCCTGGGGAAGAAGGAGAAGAAGGAGTGCAGATGGGTTAGGGTATAGGTGGGGGCTGGAAAGTTAGGGAGACTCTCATCTTAGGGCTTCAGTTTTCTCACTAAGATAGGAAGAGTTGTTGTCTGCTGAGATGGAGGGCTTGGGGTTGGGTGGGTGGGCATCTTGAAGAGGGCTGTGGAGGTTGGAGCAGTTCCTGAGGAGAATGGGAAAGATGGCCTACAAAGCACAAGGAAAAAGATCCTTTATCTGAAGCACTCAGCACACAGTTGAGTTTGGAGCCCCTTGTGCCATGATAGAATTGTGTGCTTTTCTTCAACAGAAGAGGAGGGTTGAGGCGGGTCATGGGGTGCATTAGGTTTTCTCGGAAGAAGGAGGTAGAAGGTAGATGCTTTCAGGTCAGCTGTGTGGTCTAGGCTGGGGGACAGAAAATGAAGGACTCGGGCCAGGAGCCTGAGGCTGAGGAGCCCATGTAGTGGGAGGGAGAGCAGGAGAGTTACTGTTTGGGGCTGGGCTACTGGAGTTTGAGATTTCTGATGCGGGACAATTCTGACAAGGTTCCTGGATGTGGGGGAATCTGAAGGAAATGAAACCAAGCCCACTGGATTGAGGAGGTTTGTGAGCTGTGACTCGGTGCTGGACGAGCCAGATTTCCCAGCAAGATGGCGGACGTGGAGGAGTGAGAAGGGCTGTCGGGGTTCAGTGTGAGGTTGGTGGTCGATGGTCATGAGGAACGTTAGAGGCTCATACAACCTCGTGGCAGAGGCTTCTGCAGGAAGGGGAAGGGTGATGGTTTGGAAGTGGGGAGTGAAGAGGAGAGCACCCCTCTTCTTGACCTTGGGTCCGGTGGGGAGTGGGGATGTTGAGCAATCTCCATGAAGGGCTACAGGGAAGTGGTCAGACTGGAGTCTGTCAGTTAGTACGTTGTCCAAGGAGGGGAGGGAGTGAAATCTGAGCTTTGATCACATTTTGGGTCCTCAGAGGCTGGACTGCCTAGGGGGGCACTTTTAATCAATGTGACCTTCTAACCAGAGGAGCCACCTTCTTCTGACTTACCAAAGGCACCATAAGGGCTAGTGGTGGCCTTGGGGAGTGGTGTCCTGAGCAGAGAGCTGGGTTTCATCTAAGATCACAGGGTGTAGGAAATGGGTCAAAGATGTAGGGGAGTTTACCAGTTAGTGGGGGCTTCAAGTAGCCCAGAGGGAAGGTTGGTGAGAGAGTGAAACAGAGAGATGGGGAGGAGGAGGGAGGGGGGGAGGGTGGAACAGCACTGAAGTGCCCCGTGGAGCAGGGGTAACTGGAGGGGCTTTCACTGGGACAGTGACAGGGGTTGGCAGGCTCTGAGGCATTAACAGACTGGCTGATTCCAAGGGTCCAAAGGGAAGCCACTGGCCTTCCAGGGCCAGTCTGGAGCTCCAGAATGATCCCATTTGGATAGACTACTGTGGTCCTTGGACATCTACATCAGTGTCAGTATGCCTATTAAAAACGCATGTTCCTGGACCCCACCCCAGATCTAAGGGTGTGACACCTCTGTGTGCCATTATGCTCAGCTCCAATGTGATTCTTAAGCACCTCAAAGTCTGAGAACCCCTGACTGGGAGTCTTGGTGGTCTTGGGTGCACAGCACGTGGTGGTATTCAGTGAGATAACGTCGATACAGCACCTGTGCAGGGCGTATCTGGACAATGACAGTTTTTACACACAACCCCTTGGTTGTATCGGTGACACGGTAGGTGTATAGGCACCAGAAAGAGAGTTTACTATTAGCTGATACACGTGCCATCCAGAGGGTGGGGCAGAATATTGCTTCACTTTTCCCTTCACAGCATGTCTCAGTCATACCTCTGGGGATCACCTTCTTGCTCTGGTCTCCCTCTTTTTCTCTTCCACAGGCCTCTTAGTCTTTTCTATTCGCAGCTTCTCTCACGGCTGTGCTGCAAGTCCAGGGCCCGGGTCATTCCTGAGGCTGCTGTATGGACCGTGAACAAGGCAGGGGTACCAACGGCCTACCCTCACTTCCTTCAGTATGGTACTTTGCTAACAATTTACCTCTTTTCTCTGTCTTACTGAAGCCTCCTCAGAAGGAGGTGGAAGGGAAAAGGAAAGAATGAGGCTAGGGGAAAAAGACCCCTGCCCACCTTGTCACCTAAATCTTACACTTTACCTGGGTTCCAGTCCCACCTTGGCAGCCAGTCCTTCCCAGACCCTCCAGCCTGCACTGTTCTGAAACTCTCTTGAAATTCTAAGCAGAATTTGAATTAATTCAGTTTCAATTCAACATCAGAATTTGAGTGAAGCAAATGTTTCTTTAGCTGTACTGGCCCTAGATGCCAGTGGGAGATACAGATGATATACATCAGTGAACAGTAAAGGGAAAACTCTTGTGCCTTAGAGAAAAGAGAAAGGAGACCTTGCAAGGCTGGGTTTGAAACTGTCAGGAGTGGGGCTGAGGGATGGGCTGGAGAGGAAAGTGCAGCAGGTGAAAGGGGGAGAAACAAGCCGAGAGGGCTTGTGAAATGAACCTTGTTCGGCCTACGTGCAGAGGGGCTGGTTTCTTGAGTCAGATACTCAGAAGAGGGGCAGGAGATGATCATGAGGTCTGTGGGGCCTGGGAGGGCAGGAACATCAGTAAGGTATGAGAAGGTGAAACACAAGCAAGCAAGCTTGCAAACAAACCCCAGACCCTGAATCCCCCTGCACGTTCAGCCGTGTAAATGAACGGACAGAGGAAAATCCTAGGATCTGACGGCGGAAGGGAGTGTGGTGGTGACTTAATCAAACAAATCATTTCATGCTGTTCATGTTAATTTACTGAATATTCCCAAACCCCTGTAGACGAGTGCCTGCCTGTGCTTCTGATGCTGTCAGGCATACAGTGGACTAATGGGGGGCAGGGGTGGGCAGGGCAGTAGGCAGAGGACAGGGTACCCTGCCATTATTTTACAAAAATGAATAATTAATTGTGTAGGAATTATGAAATCATTCACTGACATGATGTGACGGGAGTGTGAGTAAGACACCATCCCTGCCCTCTGGGGCTCTCAGGTGATCCAGGAAGAGAGGCATGTGGCCGTGTAACAGTAGTTCAAGATTAACTCCCCAAAGCCACGTTGGACATGGAAAGGCAGTTCCCTGAAAGAACAGGGAAGTGGGGAATTAAGTTCAGAACACCTTCTTGTGTGTGCTTTTTTTTCCCCTCCCCAGCAAGATTGCAAGTTCTTGGAGGATAAATCTTGTACCTCCCTTTGTGTCTCCCACCATACTCTACATGCCTGGGGTTAAGCACAGAGTAGGTGCTCAATATTTGCTCCCTCCTATCCATTTCAATGCCTGCAGGGCTTAAAACATGCTCTGCATGTGTTAGGTACTTGGTTTTCTTAAATGAATAAAATTAATTTTCCCTCTCTTTCATCCCATCCCTTCATTTCTCTCCTGTCTTCCAAGGATTTGTACGATAAACGATTATTAAGATGAATCATGAAATGGTCAATGATGTTAGAAGTTCAGCTTCATTGATAAGAAATTTCACCTATAACATCAGCAGAGATGAATAAAAATAAGATAATTCCCAACATTAATGAGGCTGGAGGTAAATGGAGCTTTTATAAATTGTTAAAGGGAGAATAATTGTTCAGTTTTTTTGGGGAAGGCAAACTGATACTCTTTGTCAATAGCCTTAAGCATGCATGCACGTATCCTTTTGCCTAAATGTTCAATCTCTACGAATTTACCCTAAGGCAAAAATTACTGCTGAGAGGAAAGAATTATATGGAAGGAAGATAATCAGCATTCTTCATGGTAGTGAAAGTCAAAAACATCTTAAGGGACTGTGTGATTAGTATCTTGAAGCAACCTATAATAATGTGGTAGAAAAGTATTTGAAAAATGGGAGCATATTAAAGATGGATTAAATTTTTAAAAAATCACAAAAAACCAGCTCAGAAAGCTAGAACAATAGGCATTCTGGAATTCTGGTTTGTTCCTTACTGGCTGTGTGGCCTCAGGAAGGTTACTTGGCCTTTTTTGCCCTTGGGTTTTCTTTTCTGTAAATTCGAGCCATGGCTGTTTTCTTTGCAGGGCTGCTGTAAGGACTGTTGATATGGACATAGAGCACTTGGTTCTGAGCCTGATGTGTAGCAGATGCTCAGTTAGTAGTGGCTTTTATTACCCAATTTCTGCTTTTAAAAAAAGACAAGATATATATTTGCACGGTGAAAGAAAGACCAGTAGAAATTACAGCAAAGTGTTAGCAGTGTTGTCTCTGACTGGTGATACTGTAGTGATTTTTCTTTCCTTCTTTGGGTTTTTCTCTTTTACCAAATTTTCTACAGTGAACATTATGGAAATTATATTAATATTATAATCAGAAGCAAAGTGCTTAAAAAAGAAATGGCCCTGGGCTTGTATTAAAAAATAAAAGAATTAAAGACATGAACTACTGATTCATCTATGGTAGGATTATAAGAGACCTTTGGGATCATTTGTTTAACTTCATTTTACAGCTGAGGAAACTGAGGCACCGAGAGGGAAATATATAAGATAAAACATAAATTAGTAGCGGGTGTCACATTTCCTGAGCCAGTGCTTTTCCAACTGCACTCGTCTGTCTTTGAGGACCTGGGGCTCAAGAGAGGGGTGGCTTTAGCCCTGGATATCCCCCAAACCTCTGGAGTCACCAGTAGAATCTGGAATCTCTAGAATCTTCTGAATCTCCTGGGGAGAGACTTCTGTGTCCTCTCCTCTCCCCACGCAGGGTAGTGTCAGATAGGGTCCACTACTGGGATTTACTACTTTCTACCGTCCAAGTTTGAACAAATTCCTTCTCCAAATTCTATTTTTTTATTCATTAAATGGAGACAGTGATGTCACTGGAAATGTTTGGCATAATTTCCAGGCCAGCCCTCTCTCCAGGGGGCCAGAGCCGTCTGTTTATTGGCACATGTGTGTTCTAGTACATCCAACCCCTTGTGTCTAAAATGGAATTATTGTCTTTCCTGTTTCTCCTCCTGTATTCCACCTTGGAAAATGGCAGCACCAGAATCCAGGGTGTCATTCTCCACACCTCCTACTTTTTTAAAACAAAAAACAAAACCCAAAAAACTTTATTTATTTATTTTTTAAAGTTTTTAATTTTATTGGAGTATAGATGATTTACAATCTTGTGTTAATTTCAGGTGTACAGCAAAGTGATTCAGTTATACATATACATATATTCATTCGTTTTTAGATTCTTTCCTCATATAGCTTATCACAAAATATTGAGTAGAGTTCCCTGTGCTATACAGTAGGTGCTTGTTGGTTATCTGTCTTACACATAGTAGTGTGTCTGTATTTTCATCCCAAGCTCCTGATTCCCACCCCGACTCTGCCACATTTACCCTTTGGTAACCATAAGTTTGTTTTTGATATCTGTAAGTCTACTTCTGTTTTGTAAATAAGTTCACTTGTATCTTTTTTTAAAGATTAGATTCCACATATGAGTGATATCATATGATATCTGTCTCTCTCTGTCTGACTTACTTCCCTTAGTATGATAATCTCTAGGTCCATCCATGTTGCTGCAAAGGGCAATATTTCATTCTTTTTTTATGGCTGAGTAGTATTCCATTTGTATATGTACCACATCTTCTTTATCCATTCATCTGTTGGTGGACATTTAGGTTGCTTGCATGTTTTGGCTATTGTAAACAGTGCTGCAATGAACAGTGGGGTGCATGTATCTTTTTCAATTATAGTTTTCTCCAGATATATGCCCAGGAGTGGGATTGCTGGATCATATCTTCTAATCCCTTATTGATTAGTTGTTAAGTCTTGCTGATATAGCCCATGAACAACTCACATTCATGCAATCAGTACTGATTAGCATAAGGCACTCTCCATCTGGATAGTGGGTGGGTAGGAGGAAACAGGAGGATGAACTAAACTGTCCTCGAGGAGCTTATCCCTGGGAGAGGGTTTAAGGTACATAAACAGCTGTAAAATCAGGTAGAGAGGGATGGTCACCGTAAGCAAAGGAAGATAGTGGGATGTGGGGCTTGAGATGAAGGGGAGATCAGTTCTAGTGGGGGCTTGGTGGCGGAGAAGAGGACGCACTTGATCTGGACCGAGGACAGTGTAGGATTTGGATATGTATGAAGGCACGGTGAGGAAAGGACCAGGGGATGATCAGGGAGGAGTAGAGCCTCATGGGAGAGGGAAGGAGGAGGGTGATCGTGGGAAACAGAGGAGGAAAGCAAGGCTACTGTGAGCCTGCAGAAGGCCTTGACTTCATATACAGGCTTCCTAACTGCAGAGCCCAGGACCAGAGGAGCCATAGGTCTGAGTGATGGGGCAGAGAAGATTCCAAGGACATCATTTTCATTCCTTGGGGATGCTGGTGCAATATATTTAATTCATTCTATGAGACTCATTGAGTCCTACTCTGTGACAAGTACTAGGCTAGGCGGTGTGAAAGACACCCCTGCCCCCATGGACCACACAATTTAGTGGTACAGACAGGCAATTAAGAAGTAAACACATTAATTGCAAACTATGATATGTGTAGGCAGAAGCAGATTCACCTGAAGCTAATGGTGCTTACCCTTCAAGGTCTGTCCCTTGCACGGGGGCCTAGCTGTTTTGAATTTTGTAACCTTCTTCTTCAAGTCAGCCTTCCACGTGGCATGAGCTTCAGTTCCCACAGAACCTGGATGTGCCTGGTGCTCTGGATAGAGACTAAGGAGGTAGGGAAGAAGCCTGCTCAGATGGACATGTCACCAAGAATCTCAGTGCAGGCTGCTCAGCACACGCTGTCCTTTGTCACCTCTTACTCTACATCCTGCAGGTGTGACACCGCGAGCATCCCTCTTCCTCCTGTGGCTGTGCTTTGGCTGCACCATCCTTTCCTCTGTTCCTCAATTCTTTCTCAGCTCAAGGCGTCCCACAAGCTTCCACCTGGAAGCCCTTCCCTCAGTTCCTTGAACTGCAGGCTCCTTTTTGGTTTTGTTTCAGGTCTCTGGGTTAACGTCCCTCTGTCAGGGGTGATGGGAAGTGCTCCACAGCCTTGCTAATACTTGTAATTGTCGTGCTTTAATTTTTGCAAATTTGGTGTGAATCAGTATCTCATTGTTTCAAGGACTATTTCCTTTATATAACATTTATAGTATGGCCATTTTGGCTTTCTCTTCTAGAAGCACCTCTTCATAACCTTTGCTCATTGCTCTATTTGGTTGCTTGTCATTTTCTTATTGGTTTGTAGGAGTTCTTTACAGGTACTGAACATTTGTTG
The DNA here is from genome assembly GCF_965194805.1 of Balaenoptera borealis. Classification (NCBI taxonomy): domain Eukaryota; kingdom Metazoa; phylum Chordata; class Mammalia; order Artiodactyla; family Balaenopteridae; genus Balaenoptera; species Balaenoptera borealis. Next base: position 87,939,129 of record NC_138868.1, on the reverse strand, counting down.
CTTGTATGTATTATATTGTTTCTCAAAATGTGACTTGTCGTTTACCTTTCTTTATGGTGTGTTTTGCTACGTACGCATTTTTAATTTTAACGTAGTCACATCTATAATCTTTTCTTCTATGGGCAGTGCTTTTGTTTTTTTGAGTCTTTTAAAAGGAATCCTCTCCTTCCATGAAGTATTAAAAAGATATCCTTCTGTATTTTCTCCTGAAGTTGGGAAGCTTTACATGTCACCTTTGGGTCTTGAATTTACCAGAGATTTATTTTTGTGACTGTGGGAGATAAGAATCAAATATTTTTCCATATGGATAACCAGTTACATCAAAAGCATTCCATCTCCATGGATCTGTAATGCCAGTGATGGGCGTGGGGTGGGGTATTTAGATAGAAAGATGGGGAAGCCCTCTCTGATGAGGGTACATTGAGCAGAGAGCTGAATGAATGAGGGAGTTAGTGAACCATGTGGTTCTCTGGTGGTGCTTCCCTTAGGCAGAGGGCAAAACAAGCCCTGATGTCCTGGGGTGAAGCACCCCCAGTGCTGGAGGGAAAGCAAGGAGGCAGTGCTGTGGCCAGGAGGCTGGGATGAGAGGCAGCATGGCGTGCTCACTGCACACCAGGCCAGGTCATGAAGGAGCTTGTAGATCACAGTAAGGGCTTTGAACTTCGGCTGCCACTGGAGGGCTTTGAGCAGGGTATGACAGGATCAGATTTATGTCTTTTAGTGATCACGTTGGCTGCTACACGAAGACAAAACTGTCACGGGGCTAGAGATCAGTTAAGAAGCAAGAGATGATGGCAGCTTGGGTCCTGGTGGGAGGAACAGGGAGGGTGGAAGCTGTCAGATTCAGGGTGTATTGTGAAGGTTGAGTCAAGAGAGCCTGCTGCTGGACTGGATGTGGGGTGTGAGCGAAAACTGAGTAAGACCTCCTCACTATTCCCTTCACCCTCTTCTGAAACTCCTACTTGTATGTTTGTTAGATCCTCGTGGTCCGTCCGCTATCTTAACTAAACTTTCATACCTTTGATCTCTTTGTGCTCTGGCTGCATTCTGGGTGAATTCTACAGTGCCTTCTTTCAACCTACTAATTCCCTCTCTGACTGTGACCAGTGTAGAGATTTTTGTGGCTGCTGAATTCTAAATTCAATCACTATGTTTTCATTTCCAAGATGAAAACATTTTTTCCATATCTACCTGTTTTGGTTTCATAATTGTTTTTGTTCTCTTTGAAGTAGATATTGAGAGGTAAAAATGGGTCTATCTAGGACTGATCCCCCCACAGATGGGCCTCCCAGAAACGGAGCTGGCTTCCCACAGGAATCCATGGGAACTGGCCCGAGGGCTTCTGACAGTTGATCGTGATCAACAGCAAGGACTGGGTACCAGCCGCACGCCCTCACTCCCCCATCGTGCCTGGAGAGGGGGGCTGGTTCTTTCTGCAACTATGAATCCCCAGCACTAGGTTGCTAACTCATTTAGCTGCAGCCACTCAGCTTGGACCTCAGTCTCAATCAAAAGGGATTAGGCTGGCGCTTCTTCCCACCAAGATCACTGAGCCCAGGTTCTGCCACATCATACTGCTGTTGCATCCCAGCCTCTGATTGCTTTGGAAAGAGGCCCAGCCTTCTCCAGTCAACAGCTGAGAGTCAGGGTGCCTCTCCTGCAGTCCCAGGTCCGGCCATGCTAGACCTCTCTGTGCGGTCCTAAGAGAAAAGGGCACGGGGACCTGCTCCTCTCTGTGATCTACTGCCGTGGGTGCTGCTGCAGCAGGCTAGTGCGTGTGCTACTTGGTCATCGCCTTTGTTTGCATGGCAGACATTACACCTTCATTTATCTCTGGAACTTCCTCAACATACTTACATACGTCTGTTATGCTTCTCCCTAAACCTGATTTCATCTGGGTTGGGTCACGTTTGGATTATTGATGTTTTTGGCTGTTAATGCTTAGCATTCCATTTCTTCATGTGTTTTGTAATTTTAGATTTGTAGGTTCATTTGGAATAGGAAGCTTTGGGATTTTTTTTCTTTCTCCTATGTGTTCCACCCTACCTGTCTAAAGGTGTTGTGGTTGGTTCCTCTTGGCCCCCTGAACCTCTGGTTGGTCCAGAAACAGGCCTTATACTGCTGGCTGGTGGTTGGAGATGGGGATGGCATGGTGGGCCATCTTAACTTGGTTCCTGGAAGAAAGGCTTTGTCTTCCAGTTCCCTGGGCCCACAGCTTCCTAGGAGGTTGTCACCCCAGGCTGCGCTTGGCCACAGTTTTTGTCAGCTTCCTTTCTGGATTAGGGGTGACCTACCCAAAGCGGACTCTAAGCAGCGGAGCGCTTCCAGTCCTTCCTCTCCACGGCCTCGGCGATCCCACAACATTGAACCCGGAGTTCTGGAGCCCGTCCAGTCCTGCTGCAGCCTCCACAGGGTCACCCGGAGTGGTTGCCAGGGACACCGAGCCGAGAGTGCCGAATTTTCCATGACTTTCTGGTTGAGTGTCGTCCGGAAGTACTTTGTGTAAAACGTTCCCCAGCGGAGAGAAGGGGCAGGGGGAGGGGCGCACAGGACGGGCTGGTGAAATTCATGGAGAAGGTCCAGAGGGGCATGCCCGGCCGGCCTCAGGACCGGGGCTCGCGTGCTGCGGGCGGAGGGACCTGTGTGACCCTGCACGGGTGTCCCGACCCTTGTTGTTGTTAGAGCTGAGCCCCCTGACACTCTGCTGGCTTCCAGACCTGGAACCCAGGAGCCTCGAGCTTCCGCTCTGCTCACTTGTCATCCAAAGAGATGTTAATACTGTTTTTTCAGTCCAACTATATCTTTTGGCTTTCCCTTTTTATATTTTGCGAAGTGTTTGGAGCAGCAGGGATGCAACAAAGCTGGACTCGTTGTGCTATCCTGACCCAGTCGGTAGTCTTTTAGTCCATGGTGGGCACGGTCTCCGGTGTGGCTCTGAAAACCTCGGTGGGATGGCTTCTCTCAGAGCAGCCACGCCCACCAGTGGCATGTGGTAGTGTAACTGGCAAAGTTAGACTACTTTGCCAGTAGTATAACGGGGGGCAGAGGGGACACGCAGACTATTTTCCTCCTTCCTGTGGACTCAGAGACCATGAGACCAACCTCCTACACAGTGCAGGCATCCCCTCTACACTACCTCCAGAGATGGTCAAGGCCAGCTGGATTAGCTCCCTGTCCAGAATCCACTCCACGTTTGCACAGCTCTGTTTTCAAACAGTCCTTCTGGTACCGAGCATCTGTTTCTCCCTGCAGCGCTCACCCACGAATCCTATCTGCCATTTGAAGCAGCACTGAGTAGGTATGCCCCCTCCACATTCCCCCTCAGCTGTTTGAGGGCAGCAGTAGACTTTTCTTCTCCTGGCTCCCTCATTCGACCTCCCTCTGCCCCACCTGTCATGTGGTCTTGCTCTGCAGGAACTCTGGGTTATCACATGGACTTTGTAAAACACCGCCTGGCCTTGACCAAAGTGGAGAGACAGACATTTAGTCCCTGAGAGGATGCTGCCTCCTGACGTCTCTAAAAGAGGAAGATGGGGAATGGATTCCCTCGCGTCGTCTGGTCTCAGCTAAGAATCCTCCCTGGTAGGTAGCCGGCTAAGGCATGTTTCACAAGGAAGCATCTCCCTCTAGTGGCCACCAGGGTGTATCTCAAGATGCTGTCCTCCCTTTCCTAGCTCTTTTGTCCATGAGGATTCCCTTATAAGGTTAAGAAGAGCCTCTGAGCTGTGGGTGGATCAGCTGTAGACTGCAAAGCCCCCCATCTGACTTTCTGACTAAAATGAACTGATTTTGCAGTGGTGACTGGTGAGAGTGAGAGAGCTCGGCTTCAGTTTCCATGTTTCTCATAATTTCCTAAGCCAAAATTTGCAAATGGTTATACATACGTTAATATTATTCCCAGAAACTCCAGAATAATTGTTCTTCTTTTAGGTGGCTTCCTTAATAATTGGCTCCTTTCATGATTTTCTCTGCCTGTCTCTACTTGCTAAGTGGTTTAGTCAAATCCTTTTAGTTGCAGTAAACAGACTCCTTTACACCTGCATCTCAGCCACCTTGCATCTACCGGGTCCTCGCAAGGATCCCCCATGGCTATGGAATAGGGGTCCCTCCCATTCAGGGGACGCATGTGCATAGGTTTGCCATATAGAAAATGTTGGAGGGGGGAGTGGGAGAAAATAAGCAGTTTTTGAACACTTTCTATACGCTAGGTGCTATGCTGTTTCATATACATTGTTCATATTTTTGCATCGAGTCTGTTGTAACTATTATTATTCCCATTTTACAGGTAAGGAAACTGGGCTGAGAGGTTCCACCAGGGCTGCTGCAAGTTGTATATTTTCATTCTCTAGGAGATGCTCTTCACTTTGTAGTTAAAGCGGCATGTTGGTTAGGGGTGGGGCCAGTAAGTCACTTGCCCAAGCCACACAGGGAGGGAGGGGCAGAGCCGGGATTCAAACCCAGGTCTGAATGACTACACAGCTCATGTTCTTCCTGCTGCATCATTCTCTTGGGGACCCCATAGGAGTAAAAGCAAATGAATTTAGCTTTTTTCCTTCTCCTTAGAGAAAGTTCCATTTATATATCCTGAAATCAAGTGCAGGAAATATGGAATTTTATCCAAAATGACAGCCACCTCTCAGAAGGAAAAATGAGCATCTACTATGTGTGACACCTACTACTGTCCCAGGTGTTGGGTTATCAGCAAGACTCAGATCCCACTGGAGGCTGTGCTGGGCTGGACCGTGAGTGGAATGATATGCCTCCAGGGTATGATGGAGTCAACCTGAAAACCGAATTTAGTTCCATGTCAGAGGTTCCCTACCCACAGAAATGTGGTTTTAACTGGTCTGGCGTGAGACTCAGCATCTCAGTTCTCTAAAGCTCCCTGGGTGATTCTACTGAGCAGCCAGGGCTGAGAAGCACTGATCTAGTCCAGCCCCTCATTGTAGAGAAGGAGGGAAAATGTGCCCAGAGGCCAGTGACTTGCTTGAGACCACTTGCTGATTAGTGTTGCTACTGAGTGTGTGCTGGCTCCTACTGGATCCTCTGCTGTGCCGGGAAGGGACAGGGAAGGGATGGGTCAACCTGTTGGAAGAAAGAGGCCATAGTTGGTGCAGGGGAGGCACTTACACGTGCTCAGTACTTGCTCTTAACCATCACGTCATATGAAGTTGATCCTTAGAGAGCATGATCGCTGTTGTGAGCTGGAACCAGATGCGACTCATGCCAGGAAACTGCTTGCTCTTATTACTAGTTAGGGCGAAAGGAAAAGCTATTGTAAGAAAAACACCCAAGAATACAGTGGCTTAAAGAACATTGAGGTTTATTTCTCTCTCATTCAACAGTCTATGGTGAATAAATGAGCTCATTTATTCCACAAGGGCATTCAGGAACCTGGAACCATCCCTAGGGCGTTAGCCAGAACTGCTGCCTAAAGCTGGCATGCAGGCACTCATGGGTTCCAGAAAGAACATGAGGAGCATGTGGATGTATTGTAAGTGACACATCACTTTTGCTCATTTTCCAGTGGTGAGAATTTAGTCCCATGGAAGCAAGGGGCATTGGGAAAAGTATTCCCTTCCTGTAGCCAGTGCCCAGCTGCAGTTCTATTCCTATAATAGAAGGGGAAAGATTTTAGTGACCAATGAGTGTCTCCATGGTAGCCTTCAAGGGACTTTAATCCTGGTGTCCTCTTTCAATCACTCTTCCAGTCAGGAAGCATTTTCGAGTACCTCTTATGAGTTGCGCAGGCATGGGAGATGGGAGCACAGAGCAGGGACGACTAGGTTGGATGTTTTAAGTCAGGGAACATTCCCTAGAGGCAGAAATGTTTGGACTGAGTTTTGAAAATGAGTAGGAACTGCAAAGAAGGATATGCCAGGCGGAACACAGCTGTGCAAAGGCCTGGAAGTAGATGGATGGGACGAAGGGTTTGAATGTGCCAAAGTGGCTGGAGGAGGGCTAGAGAGAACTCTGCAAAGGCAGACCATGTGGACTCCCATTTTGAAGCCAAAGAGTGCAAAGTAACCTTATTTTCTTCCTTTCTTCCGTTCCTTTCCTTTCTCTTTCTCTCTCCCTTCCTCACTCCCTTCCTCCCTCCCTTCCTCCCTTTCTTCCTCCCTCCTTCCTTCCTTCCTCCCTCCCTCCTTCCCTCCCCCTCCTTCCCCCCTCCCTCCCTCCCTCCCTCCCTTCGTTCCTTCCTTCCTTCCTTTTTCTTTCTTTCTTTCTTCCTTTCTCTCTCCCTCCCTCCCTCTCTTCCTTCTGTTGACTGAAATAAAAATGCACAACATGAGAGCTGTGAGATTCGGGTTTATTTAGGGACTTACTGAGGACTATAGCCGGGGAGATGGCCTCTCAGATAGCTCTGAGGAACTGCTCTGAAGAGGTAGGGGGAGGTCAGTAGATATGCGATTTTGGAGAAAGGTTATGTGCAATCAAGCACACATCTTGGTAGAAGGTTACTGTTAATCACAAGGAACAGATATCTCAGTTAAAGGTTTTAGTGCTTTTCTACATACAGGAAGATGCAAGAAGCTGGGTTTGTGAAATTTTCTCCTGAAAATATCTAACCATCTGAGGGCCTGTTCTACCTGTTTTCCCTGAGCACAGCATGCCTCATTCCCGATCTTTGCCCTTAATTCCTTTCAGGGTGTATGTAGCTGGAACTGGATGGCGGGCAACATGGTTTGTTTTATCCTTTCCTCCTTCCCTCCCTCCCTCCCTTCCTTTTTACAGTACATCTCCAGGACTTATTTACCTTACAACTGGAAGTGTGTACCTTTTGGCCACCTTCACCCATTCCAGCCCCCTCCTCCTACAGCTTCAGGCAGCCATCAGTTTGTTCTCTGTATCCATGAGTTAGTTTTGTGTGTGCGTCCTTTTTATTTTATTTCATTTTTTTAGATTCCACATATAAGTGAGATCATACAGTATTTGTCCTTCTCTATGTGACTTATTTTGCTTAGCATAATGCCCTCATGTTTCATCTATATTGTCACAAATGGCAGTATTTCCTTCCTTTTAGGGCTGAATAATATTCCATTGTGTGTGTGTATATATATATATATATATATATATATATATATATATATACCACATTTTCCTTATCCATTCATCTGTCATTGGACACATATGTTATTTTCATATCTTGGCTATTGTAAATAATGCTGCAATGAACACAGGGGTGCAGGTATCTTTTTGGGGTAGTGATTTTATTTTCTCTGGATATAATCCCAGAAGTGCGATTGCTGGATCATACGGTAGGTAGTTCTAGAACTTCCTCACTATATTTTCCATAGTGGCTGCACCAATTTACATTCCCACCAACAGTGCACAAGGGTTTCCTTTTCTCCACATCCTTAGAGCACTTATTTCTTGTCTTTTTGCTAATAGTCATTCTAACAGGCATGAGGTGATAAGTCACTGTGGTTTTGATTCGAATTTCCCTGATGATTTCCAAACTTTCAATTGATAAATTTTTGTTTGTTTGTTTTTTGTTTTTTAAATTTTCTTGGCCACCACATAGCATGTGGGATCTTAGCTCCCCAACCAGGGATCAAACGCACGCTCCCTGCATTAGAAGGGGGGAATCTTAACCACTGGACCGCCAGGGAAGTCCCTCAATTGATAGTTTTGAGGAGCGAATTCACTGGCATCTACATGTGAAAAGGAACTTGCGTGGGATTGGGCCCCTAACTCTTAAAAGACTAAAAGGAACCTGAGCTGACCTTTATTTTTTTTTAAATTATTATAACATTTTATCATCACATCCCTTTCTTTTTTTTTTTATAGATTTATTTATTTTATTTTTGGCTACGTTGGGTCTTCGTTGCTGCGTGCCGGCTTTCTCTAGTTGCAGCGAGCGGGGGCTACTGTTTGTTGTGTGGGCTTCTCATTGCAGTGGCTTCTCTTGTTGTGGAGCACGGGCTCTAGGCACGTGGGCTTCAGTAGTTGTGGCTCGCGGGCTCTAGAGTGCAGGTCAGTAGTTGTGGCACATGGGCTTAGTTGCTCTGGTATGTGGGATTCCTCCCCGACCAGAGATCGAACCCGTGTCCTGTGCATTGGCAGACAGATTCTTAACCACTGCGCCACCAGGGAAGCCCCCTGAGCTGGGCTTTTGACACTCCCCACCCGAGGTTATTTAAGGATCAGCCAGCCTTTGGGAAATGTACTGTTTTCTGATATCATGAGATGGACTTGCCCACGCACTTCTGGACTACAGGGTGGGTGGGAGTGGTGCCCCCTGGAAGGGGTGGGGTGTGAAAGGGGGCAATCCAGGGCACACACTGGTTTCGGGAGGAGGCCTTAGACTGGGGTGAGGCAATGTCTCTCGGACTCAGACTCCAGAGCGTGGAGGTGCCTGGCATGTTTCTGGTGATGGGAGGTGGGCGACAGCTGGCCCTGTGAAGGTGGGTGGGCAGAAGGTGGGAGGCAGGTGGGTAAGGGGCCTATGTAGGTCCTTCTGTACCTCCAGTCCTCTGGGAAATTCATGGTAAACGTAGCTGGTCTCAGGCATGCTGTGTGGTGGATCCCACGGTAAGGACTGAGAAGCAGGGGCAGAGCAAGGCCCTTTCTCTAGTGGCCCGCGTGGCAGTTGTGACGGCACCCCCTGGCAGAAGCCCGCTGTTCCCCGCAGAGCCGTAAGCTCATGGGCTCCATGGGGGTGGCCTCCCGGGGAGGCTGGAGCTGCAGACAGGCCGACAGGTCGGTTGGCGGGGGCGTGGAACCTAAGCCTCAGGTGATCACAGTTTGGGAATTGAAAGGAAATGTGCTCTGGCTTTGCAGTTTCCGGGGATGAGGTCCGGAACATTCTGGTTATGCTTTCATATTCCCCTCCCAACTCACAGGAGGGCCCCTCCTGCTCTCAGGATCTCATTGATTGTGAAAACTCATTCTTTTTAGCAATTCTTTCTGAAGTTTTGGAGTTCTGTTTCTCAGTCTGTGTTCGTGTCTGTGTCGCCTCCCCGCTGTTCTGTCTCTGTCTCTCATTTCTCCCCACGAGCTTGCCAGTCAGCAGTTGGTCACCTGATGTTTCCTAAGTGTTTCTTCTCTTTCCTCTCTCTCCGAGTCCGGCTGCAGAGAAGCTGCTGCTTCTCCACGGGCAACGGGGAGACTGTGTGCGGGGAGACTGTGTGCCGTTCTCCTGAGCTGCTGCCTTTTCCTCTCGTCACTGGCCACAGGGGGTCCCTGCAGGCTCCCACGCCCGCCAAGCAGCCAGCTCATGCTGAAAGGGGGGGCTCTGTTGTCCTGAGATGAAGCATCAGGGGCAGATCCTGATGACTGAAGCCCTGACCCCCAGGTCTTCTGGTGCTGGCTTCCAGGCAGGCCATTGCAAACTTTGCTATTAGGAGCCATCTCCTTTGTTCTTACATGTTTCTACTTTCTTGTTACCCAGTCTCAGGTTAATTGTTTTCTGACAATTTGGCAGGCTATTTTTGCGTCAGGGAGGCTGGAGTGGCTGCTGTGTGTGGAGGTGATGTCACAGACCCGAGAGGGAGCAGTCGCAGTGTCACACAGTGTGGGGGGCCCGGTCCCTGACCCAGTCACCAACAGTTTGTTCTAAACAGTCAGCGATGCAGGCTCAGAGCCTTAGGAGCTCTCAGTAGCCTGTGGCCAAGCCTTTCCCAGGGTATCATTCTCTTGCTGTTTGTGGTTTTCAAGGGCCACCCTTCCAGTGCAGGGACCTCAGGGTACAGGTGCCTGTGTGCTGGGCTAGATGATCTTTGAGGTCTTGTCTAAGATTCTACGAATGCTAATAGCACAGAGACTAGAACGGGGGTGATCAGATCTTCCCAACTATGTCAGAACATGTGGTCTGGGAATTCAGTAACTCACCCATCACAAATATTTACTCCTAAACTCCTTCTCTGTGCCAGGCATGGTGCTAAGGGCTGGAGATGCAATAGTGAATAAGCATCCAGTTTGGTGGGGAAGACAGACCCGCACACGCATGTAATTACAGTGCAATGTGGTCAGGACCAGGATCCAGTCATTCGTGGGGTGTTTTGAGCACAGAGGAGGGGTACCTGGCCCGGTGGGGCTCAGGAAGGCTTTGCTGGAGGAGTAATCAAGGGGATTGAGTCTGAAAGAAGAAGCAGGAGCTGGCTAGGCCAGGCAAAGGGGAGTGTAGAGGTGAGGAGAGGAAAGGTGAATTGTTTTCCTGTCTGAACCACCCAGCTTAATAGTGGTAAAAGCAAGGGATATGAGAAAGGGGGAGTGACAAAGCACAGGTCCCTTGATTTTAGAGACCAAATTTTAATCTCCTCTCCTTTGTACGAGCGTCTCAAACTCAATGGCCAGCCACCCAATGTCTGACCCGTGAGTCCCTTCACAGTTCCTGGGGGCGTGTCACGCAACCTAAGGTTCCCTGCAGGGACTGCAGATGAGTGTAGTGTGTCCTGATAATCCCTGCTTCACTCAGGGATGGTCTGAAAGGCAGGGCCCCTCAGCACCCAGTGCAGTGCAGAGAGCACGGTGGGTGCCCGTCACATCCACAGATTGCATCTGTGTGTGTTGGCCCCCCTACCCGTCAGGGCGATCAACGGGAACTCGGCAGTTAGAGGCAGCCACCAGTTACACGAGTCGTTAAGTTTACAACGGAACATGGGCCAGGCCAAAGATACGGCTGCCAGAGGCATCCCTCAGCCTGGCACCGGCAGGAGGAGGATCGCAGAGGCAAGACCTCCCCAGGGAGGGACACCTGTGCTGGTCTCTACTGGAGGTGGTGGCCGGGGCCTCTACACGGTGAACTCCAACCTGGGCCAGTTTCTCTTTTGAGGACTCTGGGGATTAACTCCCACGTTCCATTTCCTGACGTTGCCGTGGCCTTAGCTCTTCTGGGCAGATAATGGAAAGTCCACGGGAGGCAATGTGATTTTAGGAAAAGTGACCTTGGAGTCAGCTGGCCCTAAATTTGAATCTTAGCTCTGACAGCCTTGAATCTCAGCTGTGCAGCCTTGAACACTTAACTTCTCTGAACCTTGATTCCCTCATCTATAAAGTGGGTTTCATCACATCTGTTTTTTAGTAGCTGTTGTGAAGATCAAAAGAATTAGCACATGTAAAGCACATTCTTCATACCTTTACCTCTCGCAGCAGGGCGAGGTGGTTGCATTCCTTCAGTAAACAATTACTGATTGTCTGCTTATTGCTGAGCATTGTTCTGGGTTCTGTGAAAGCTAATGAACAAGAATCTCATAAAGCTCACATTCTGATGGGGAAGCTAGAAAATAAGTAAACCAACAAATAAATAAACAGGATAATTTCAGATAGTGATAAGAGCTACGAAGACAAGGAGAGAGGCTGATAGAGGGTGATTTAGTAGGAGGCCCGAGGAGGCTTCGGGGTGTGCAGTGATATTTGAACTGAGACATGAAGGCTGAGGGGGCGTCTGCCTTGCCAGGACCTGCGGAAGGAAGAGCATTCAAGGCACAGAAAACAGCAAGGATGCAGGAAATGTGCCGAGGAGGGTAAGCGCCTGGCTCATGCAAGGGAAGAAAGAAGGTCCTAGCAGTTCAAGCACTGTGAACCCTGGGGAGTGTGGTGTGAAATGAGATGGTGAGCAAGAGCTAAGTCCGTGCATGTTCCCAAACTCTGCTCTGGGGTGTCCTGGAGCCCTGCGATTAACTCACAGAGCTCCACGGGATGCTAAATGTTTAAGAGAACACTCAACGTCTGTTGGACTCCATGCAAACTACTGACTAGCTCAGGATAGCTTGCAGTTTCACCATGAGATTGCCCTACATGCTTTTTGATGACAGTATCTTTGTGAAGCTGGCTTTTCAGTGGTTGCTGTGATAAAAAGCAAGCACCATGGGCAAATCAATGCAGAACAGGAAATGAGGGTGGCAGTGTCTAACGTGACTCCAAGTTTTGAGAGACTGTGCACTGCCCAACCGGCACACCACACACATCCCATTAGTAAGTAGTTGTGGTTATTTAACAATGAATTATTCCCTAATTTATATGTATTATTTTTTCTAATGGCTACTCAGTTATTAGGACATAAATACTCGTTACATGGTTTGGGCCTAACTAAATGAACAGAACCCTTAGGTATTTCTTTTGGCCTCAGAGGACTGTGAAAAAAATTTCTGAGCCTCTACGAGCACTTTGAACAGAGAAGGTTGGAAACCCACCCTTGGGCTAGGTGACAGTGCTCTCAGTCACACCCTTCTCCTTCCAAGCCCTGGGCCTGATGTTGGAGGTTTGTCTCTTGACAGCCCCGGAGTGCTTGTTTATGCCTGAGAGCAGGTAATGGGAAAAGGACATGTAGATTCTCTAACTGGGTGGGTCCCCAGTCTGCCTGCCATTTGGATCACCTGGGGGAACTTTGTAAAAATAGTTTCCTGTCCTCTGCCCTGGAGATTCGAATTCAGGGGTGTCTGACGGAGGAATCTGAGTTTAAAAGCCTCTGCTCCAACCCGCATTCCTTTAGGCAGCCAGGAAGGCCCAGATTTGCGGGTTCCTGGTTGTTTTCGGGTGTACTGGGGGCCAGGCTGTGGCCCAGGGAAACGAAATGGCATTTCCGGATCTCCAGGCGGGGAAGGGGCGCGGGCAGCTGCGCCACAGAACGCGGGGGGAGGTGGGCGCTGGCCGCGCTCATCCCCACATCCATTGCGGGTGCGCAGCGGGAGTGGCCCGAAAGGAAGACGCCTCTGCGGGGTGGGTCCTCACTCTCCCAGGCCCAGGGATCACATACTTCCCCGCCCCCGCCGCGGACGGCCGGACGCCTAGGGAGGGTTTCTGGGATGGGGTGGGAGAGGGAGAGGGCTGAGTGCAGCTGGGAGGGAGGCGGCCGAGAGGTGGCAGCAGCCGCCCGCCCGCAGCCTCCGAGCCTCCAGGCAGTCCGGGCGGGGGTCGCGGAGACGCGCGCTGCTCGGGGACGCGCGAGTGGCTCGGGGATGCGGGCGCCAAGGCCGGCCGGGCTGACCCCGGTGGTGGGGGGGCCGGGGGGGCGGGGGAGGAACCGCGGAAACAGACGCGGGGTGCCCCCAGCGACGGCCCGATGTCTCCCGGAGTCTGAGAGCTGGGGTTGGACCAGTCTGGTTACACCCTGGTTGAGTCTCTTTGTACAGGATTTGTGGGGGTGCAAGACACTGAATTACGCAACACCGAGATGAGCCAGGGCCCTGGGTACACAGATGAGGAACCACTGTCTCAATATGGTGTGATGTGAAGAATTTTTTTGGGGGTGGGGGAGGGGTGGCAGGGATTAAAAATAACTCCCTTGCTGGTGTCTAAAATTCCACTGTTAGAGATGCATTCTTTTGTCTTGTTCGCTCCTCAAGGCCCTGGGAAGGATCAATGCATTAGATAGAACTTGAACTCTTTAGAATAAATCAATGACTTAATCTAATCTTTCTTCCTGGCAAGAGAAAAGCCCAGAATACTGAAGAAACAAAGAGGCGTGAAGGCACATTAATTGGTACTTGCTAATCACGCCCCAGAGACCAGGGCACTCCCTGGGAATGTTTCAGAACCATTTACGTTAGAGAAAAAGCAGCCCCATATCCACTTTGTGAATGTTTTAGGGAGGATTAATGTGGTGCCAGCACAGGATGATTAGTTCAGTGCGTTGCATTATTATTATTATTATTTTGTAAAAGAGGAAGCACCTGTACTAAGACTTTAATAAATTATAAAATTAATCTCTTCTTCTCTTTCCTTCGACCTTCTCTCTTTGAATTAGGGAAGTGGTATGGTATGGTGTGATGAAACTTTTACTCCAGAAATTCCTGGCTTGGAGATCTGCCTCTGCCACCCGCTTACTGGCTGTGTAATTCTGGAAAACAATCTCTCTGAGCCTCAGTTTTCGCTTCTGTAAAGCTGGAAAAATGGTACCTACTTGGATGGTTGTTGTGAGCATTAAATTAGATAGCACATGGAAAACATCTGGTGTATGTACTGATTCAGGCCCAAGTGATGTGTGTGTCACCATAGTCACCATGGAACACCTCCCTTTGGTCTGAAGTTTTGTATTTTTCTTTCTCTGTGACACCAGTGATGCTGTTGAACAAGGCGGTCCAGTTTGAGGACTGTCACAATTCACACAGACATGGGCTGTGGTGTGTGTGTATGTATCTGTGTGTGTGTGATGCCCTCAGGTATAGAGGCACCACTGTGAACAAGAACTGTAAAGAAGAACTCTGCATCCTTACATACCAGATTTTTAGGAATCTTACCAGAAGGAATGGAAAATACTGGTAAGCAGTAAAGTCTAATCACCATTTGAAGACTGGTTCTCCATAGGTTTCTTCCACGAATTTAACATTTGTTTAGTCTTGTAACAAATTAAAATCTATCCTCTGTCTTCAGACTAAAGACCTTGAGGCAGGGGTGAAGTTTAATCTTTTTAAGGACAGCCGCCTACTCTCATATGTAATGTGTTTCTAAAAATGTATGTGAACACCAATCAATATTTCTCCCAGTGGTAAAGTCAAGAGTAAAACAGTATTTTTAGGCTCACAACTGCATAGGATAATGACTTTTGTATCTTTTTATTTCCCTCTGTTCCTCCTTCTTAGCTGAAAGATTATGAGTTAATGATGGGTTTGCAATTTGGGTTATTATTAAATTATTTTTTGATGTTGTGTGTCCTGGATCTAGATTTTTGACACTTATGTTCTTGACACATATTTTTGACACTTATATTCCGTCTTGTGACTGTATTTAAATAACTATCTTAGACCTATCTTTATGTGTGATTGGCTTCAATGCTCACTGCTAGTCCTTTTATATTTTGGTTTTCCCATTCTTGAGCTCCTAATTTTAAGTCATGACTTGAGCAGTTGGAATATATTTTAAAGTGATTTAAACAGTATATGAGTGGCAGACATTTTGAGCTCTTATGAATGTCTTTTTCGTTAACTCCTCTCAAAAACTAAAACTTATCTGTGAGTAAAATACCTAAGTCTAAATTTTTTCCATGTCAAAACTCTATAGACATCACTGTATCATAGATGAGAAGACCAAGGTCAGCATGATTTTTATTCCTTTATAGATATTTTTATTTTCTTTTATTGGTCTGGAGATAGATAGATACGTAGAAAACATGTTTTCTATTTTAATTTAAAAAGTTGTCAGGATATTTTTAGGTATGAGTCTCTGTTAGTTACTTTTCCCTGGAACCTGGCAAACCCGTTTCTTTCTCTTAGCTTCCCCTCTTCCCCTCCCTTTTTGGGAAGTTTTCTTTCACTATATCTTCAGTGATGGCTTCTTCTTTGATTGTTCTGGATTCTTCTTCAGAAACATAATTCTTGGGCTGAATCTCTGTTCCTGGTCTTCCATAGCTGTCATCTTCTTTTTTAATTACTGTATTTTATTGATTGTAAGAAGCACTTATATTTTATGTACAACTAAGGAAGAAAAAATGTTGCCAGTTAAACTATGACATAATGCCATAATTACAGCCCTGTGAAATTGGTAAATTGATCACACCAGCTTCCTTCTTGTTTTGATGTATTTCATCTATTTTGAGAGACTTGGCAGTTTCTCCTGCCTTCAATTGCATTGTTTGGCATGTGACAGGCAGTCTCTTTTGCGTGTATCTCAGTTACAGAACAACACAGCTTCTAAGCTTCTACTTAAGGATAACTTCTTTTCCCTTTCTTGGATCCCGTAAAGAACTTGGCTTAAAAAAAAAAGGAATTGCAGTCATTGCTCCAATAACAGATATTTACTTCAGTAATATCAAATTACATCCCGCTGCTCTAATTCCACGCCTTTCTGCATACACAGTAACTTCTTGTTTCAATGCCAAATCATAGTGTAATCTTTTAAAAGACATTTTAAATGGCAATTAAACTCCCATGTAATCACAACAATGTACATAAATCAATTAAAGTGCTTACAACATGAACAGCTGAGACCACGTTTGGCCATGCCCAGGACTTGACAACCTCACCGGGACAGCCCCCTGGTCCACTATGATTGTAAGATGCCACCAATTGTAAGACCTAACCTGATTTCTGAATTGTAAACATGTGCCAAAATGGACATCTTAGAATCAGTGAAATATGATAGTTTCAATTCTTTGTTCTCTTTCTCTGCATTTTGGAAGTGTTTCTCAAGTTTGCCATCCATAATACTTATTTGATTTTCTGCCATGTCAATTCCACTCATTTACTGCTTCCTATTAATTATTGTTAAATAATTTTATTTTCTTGGAGATAGTTTTCTTATCAAAACTAGCTTTCTTTCTATCTGTTCTTGGAGACCACTGGTCAGATTCTCTTTCATAGGCCTGAAGCCCCTGGATATTTACCATACAACTGAGTTCTAGTGAATTCAAGTGATGTGTGTGACTTACAGAACTTCCCCGTAAGAGCATTCATCGAGCTCTTCTCCATGCTCTTTTTTCCTTATTCCAGCTAAATGCCAGGACATGACAATGATAACCTTGGAGGCCACATGATGAAGATGGAAGAGCTTTTGTTATCCTGGGTGCCCAAGTTTGGAGAGCTGCTCTTGGCACCTTGGAACATTTGTCTTAGGCTGTTTTCTAAGTGACAAATCAACTTTTACTATATTTCATCCAATATATAAATATTGGGTGTATTTGTACAGCAGCTGAATTTACTCTAATAATACATATTCCAAAATCACCATGTACCTTTTCTAAAAGATTTTTATAAAATTCTTATAAAATTTCTATGAAAACTGCCTTAAATTTTGCTTTCTTAATTACTGTTGCTGCTAAGAAAAGAGCGTAACTTGGACAGTGAAACTATCTCAAATGAGGTAATGAAGTAATTAATGGATTTTTAAAAATAAATATATTTATTTGTTTATTTACTTTTGACTGCATTGGATCTTAGTTGCTGTGCATGGGCTTTCTCTAGTTGCAGCGAGCAGGGGCTACTCTTTGTTGCAGTGCGCAGGCTTCTCATTGCGGTGGCTTCTCTTGTTGCAGAGCATGGGCTCTAGGCTTGCAGGCTTCAGTAGTTGTGGCACGTGGGCTCAGTAGTTGTGGCTCACAGGCTCTGGAGCACAGACTCAGTAGTTGTGGTGCACGGGCTTAGTTGCTCCGTGGCATGTGGGATCTTTCTGGACCAGGGCTTGAACCCGTGTCCCCTGCATTGGCAGGCGGATTCTTAACCACTGTGCCATCAGGGAAGTCCTAATTATTGGATTTTAACACTCCTGTCACTTCTGCCAAAAAAAAAAAGTTTCAGAATACCACCTTTCCCCAGTGGGTACATGGAGTTCTGATTTGCTCAGACATTTGATAAAAGAAGAAAAGAAGAACTCTCACAAGCAAGTGACTGAAACCTGCATGGATAATAACTGAACATGGTCTAATGTTGTTTTGGATGACATATTTTAAAACACTCCACTCTTTTAACTAACTGTTGTCTCTTTTATTATTAGAAGTTATATCTTATTGTTTATTTTAAAAGGTTCACAATTAGGCTTTGCATAAACAAAGGAACTTCTCCCCATCACATTTTTGTAGGACCTATAATATCATTTCAAGGTGGCAGTTTTTGAAGTTTATCCTGGTATCAGTCTTATCTCAGCTTGTTTTCAGTTTCAACCTCATAACATAAAAACCTCATGTTATGTTTTTCATATTATAGATGCCAATTTCCTAAAATTTTCTTCTGGTTTCTATAGTAAATCATCTTCAGAGATGTGTTCTTTTTCTTAGTCTTCTGGGTGATTCTCTTTTTCTTGTTTGTGACATTGTTTTTCTATAGGTCCCATCGCCCCTACCCCACTGCCCTCTTCACTTTATTTACCTTAAAACATGTAGAGCCCTATGGAGACTTGGTGCTTGCTAACAGAGGAAGTGTGGCTTGTCTTTGGTTTTCCTCACTGCCCTATTCCTTAGGTGTGCAGCTGGAGGGCCAGCTGAGGTGCATATCTCCTCAGCAGTTCCCAAAATTGATGGGATTCATCTTGTGCAGCCCTGCTGAACTGATGTGGGATCTCCTCCTACTTCTGCCTGTTCTCTAACATTCAGAACTGATGAGTATGTCAAAATCTTACTCTCCAGCACAAACTGCCTTTGTCCTGCCTGTGAAGCATCATGTGTGGGAAAAATACCTTCGAAAATGTGATGTGCTATTGCTGGTCCTCTTCTAATTCCTGTTACATGGTTTCCCAGGAATTGTCTGTGAATGGATGTAGATAGATTGGGGGAGACAGAATAGTTCTCTGGCCTATCCAAAGAGTAGCACCCATAGTAGAGAGCCAGCTGTTTGTTTGGTTAGGTCCTGGATCTCTGAACTGGGGGTAGAAAGTAGGAGAAAGGCAAAGTATTCTTATCATTTTTCAGGTGGGTGGGGTTACCCTGTTTTATAAGGTGAAACATGGATTGTTTGTCTCAATGCAGCTTAGCTTCATTAGCTTTATTGAGGTAATAGAAATTCCTTTTAGATTCAGGTAACAGTTTGTTGGTTCATCTTCACTTTTGATGTTGTTGTGAATTTTTGTTTTTTTTTTCTGTCTTGTAAGTAATTTAGGGAAAAGTTTGGAGACACTTCATCAGGAGCACCCAGCCAGATGCCATTTTAAACCCTAAGTGATTTGATTTGATTTTTTAAAAAGTAGGTCTAGGAATTAGTTCAGTTTACTTATGTTCTGTTTACCTTAAATCACTTCATGAAGCATCCACTGGGTCCAAAGTTGTCTTCAGATACTTTTCTAAATTTCATTGCATGGGCCTTTGGAGGAGGCAGGGGTGAGACTTCTTTTGCTAGCAGGTAACCATGTCAAACAGTCATCAAGTGGAGAGTAATTCTTATTGGGGTCTTATTCAAGGTATTTTTGATTGTTAATAATAGAAACTAATTACAGCCAGTGGGGGCAGGGTGGGGAAGGCGGAGAAAGAGAGAAAGAAAAGAAAAAAAACAAACAACTGTATATTGGGATGCTGGAGTACCTTAGAGAATACAAGGACAGTTGGACTAGAGGCGCCAAAGCTGTTAGGAACCCAGACCTTCCATTCACTCTCTTCCCCTGCTTTCCTGTGAAAGAAACATTAATCGTAAACACAGGCCTTTTCAGGATGCAATGTGACTTTGTCTGCTTCTCATGGGCGTGGAGTAAAATGTATGCCTCAGAGCTTCTGCATTTTCTCTGTTCAAGTAATCCACCTCAGGCTGACTGATGGCTCTTCCTGGAGTCTGTCCTAATTCCAGGCTCCAGGGAGAGAGAGAACTTGACGGGCCTGGCTTAGGTCAGGTGACCAGTCTGGCCCAATCAGCTGTGGTTGGGTATGTATATGTATGTGAAGGTACTAGCGTTAATTGCTGGCTCCAACTCAGGGCTCGGAGGGGGTGGCAGGGGGGCAGCAGTTCTCAGAGAAAGAGGCCCATTGTGCCTTGGGCAGGCTCCCCAAAGGTGCCTATCACTCTTGGCTTTGGGAAGAAAGCCCACTAGGTCCTGTCCTGAGGGGAGCTGGAGTGCCAGGCCATGACCCTCCTCTCAGGCCTACGAGTTACTTGGGTGGAATCGAGCACCAGTCTTCCCACTGAGTTGTGGGTCTTGGGGGGCTCTCGTGAAGAGTTGCAGAGTAATTTATAAGTCTGCACACCTGCATCTCCAGCTGTCTCCCATTAGATTTTCCTTGGTGTTGTTCCCGCTTCCCTCTAATCAGAAAAACTCTTTCGTATGAAATCCAGATTTTGCAAACTTTCTTTCTAGCAGTGACTTTATTTGGAAAGTAAACTCTCCCTTCAGTTCTAAAGCAGGACCAGTCACAACTGGACATGGCACACCTGCACCATTGCTTTTCTCTATGGAGGTAGAAATGGAAATATGTTTCTCATGGATACATTTAGTAGAATGCAGCTGGAGTTAGCAGTGTGGGAGAGCACTGGCCTAGGAGTCAGAAGTCCTGGGTTTTATTCTCCACATTGCCTTTCACATAAAACTTTAAGACTTTGAGCAATTTTATCAGTGGACCCAAATTCCAGTTTTTAAATTTATAAAATGGGGATAATAATACTTACTTTGTTTACCATCTATCAAGTACTTTAAATAGGATCAAATATCTATGAATATAAGCCATTCTTTATTAATTGACACTGGATGGACTGTTTGTAACTTTCTAACAATATTCCAGGGGTTAATAGAGATTTATGCAGGAGGACAACACCAGGAGGAGAGGTAGGAACTGAGAGTGGTTAAACAGTTCATCCAGTGGCACAGGTAAGTCAGAGGCAGAGCTGGGGATAAGCATGAAATTCTGGACCTCCCCCACCTGAAGACTCTCTCACGTGATCACAGGTCTTCTCCATGTATCTGCTCTTTCTACCAGGACCTCCTGTCTTAGTCTGTAGTTGACCCATCCTGATCTGACCAAAAAGAAGAGGCTGTGTTGAGATCGAAGTAGCGCTCTTGACCCCCAGCCCACGTGTTGAGTACATCTGTGTGTATCCTGGAACAAGACTTCAGGGCTAAAAGTTCTGACTGGTTTGTCAGACTCTAAGGCCTGGGAGCTCAGACCTGGATGCTCTTTCTCCGCTTGCTTCAGTGTATCATGTACCTCGGGGTGTTGAGAGGGAGATGAGAAGGATTGGGGTAGGTGGGAAACTCAGGACTAAGTGAGGCAAATCCAGAGGATGGTTTTCTTCTCCTGTGCCTTCTAGGGACTTTGTGTGTGTGTGTGTGTGTGTGTGCGTGTGTGTGTAGAGGGGGGTGAATTAAGGTTAAGTTAAATGATAAAAGCCAAAGCAACAAGGTCTCACTTCCTTTGGTTTTGAGCTGCAGAGGAAATGTAATGTGAAAAGCAAAAAGAGTAGGTCCCACCCTTCTAGCACTTTAGAGTTTGCCAGGGCATTCCTGGTTCTTGGGTCACAGATCCTTACAAACAACCCTGTGGACTGGATAATGTCATTGTCACTACTATCCAGATGAGGATCCTGGACATGAGCTGACATGCTCAAGGTGAGGCCATCAGTAAATAGAGTCAGAATTTGAACGTAACTCCAGAATTTTTCCTCTTAGCAACCATACTCTCATGCCTATCGGAGGGTTTTAAAACACTCATATCCAATTCTGATTTAAGTGATCTGGGGTTGGCCCTGGACATTGAGATTTTTAAAAGTTCCCCAGGTGATTCAATATCTAGTCCAGCTTGAGAACCGCTGCTCTATGCTTTCCCAAGTTTAGTGGCTGAGGACCAGCCACCTTCTGACCCAGTGCCTATCAAACTTGAATGTACATAAGAAACACCTGTGAATAGTGTTAAGCATGGGATTCTGATTCAGGTGGTCTGGGAGGGCCTGAGGTTCTGTATTTCTAACAACCTCCCAGGTGGTGCTGCTGGTCCTGGAACCACACTTTGAATGGAAGGGTAATCTGACCAGCACACCTCCCATGCAGTGCTCTGAGTGTCTCCGACCCAGGCTCCCCAGCTGTGCTCAGTCGGCAGGTGGACCTGCTGGCTCCCCGCCCCCGACCAAGCTGGTGTGCGACTCTCAGTTTGTGTGATTGTACTTTGAGCTGAGGTGCTCCTTCCCTTCCTTCCACCACTGGGTCTGCTGCTGTGGATCCTGGACTGGCCTTCTTTCCTGTCCCTGCTTCTGGTTCCAGGATCTGGTGCCTCCCAGTTGCCCCATTTGTTGTCAGCCCAGTCCTGATGTGTGAAAAAGCAGGAGGGACCCCATGCATTGAAGACCAGAAAGCCTCATGTTTGGGATCAGAAGGATGAGTCCCTGCTCTGCCACTTCCTGCCTGTGTGGCCTTGAGCAAGTTACTTGACCTCTGTAAGGGGATGAAGATCGCTGCCTCGTAGGTTTACAGTGAGATTACACGAGATGATTTAGGTAAAGTGCCCACATCAGAGACTGGTATGCTCCATGAACAATCATTGTGTTACTAAGGAAGTTGGAACTAAACATTTACTGACTGTCCAGCATGTGCCATTTCCTGCATTAGGTGATTAGTAGACATTATCTTGTTTGAGCCTCAGAACAACCCTGCAAGGTAGGTATGTTTTCTGTTTTTCATGTGAGGTCATTGAAATCAGAGAGGTAGTGACTCAGACAAGGATGCCCAGCTAGCAAGCTCTAGGGCCAGAACTTGCATCCCGATTTGTCTGACTTTGAAGGCTTTTGCAGATCCCTTTTGACAGTTGTGGCTTATTTGACAGACAGGAGGGCTGCATAAACACTTGTCGACTTAGCCATTTGGGGAGAGGGAGACCAGCTCCCAGAGGCTGGGAAGCAGCTTCACTGCTCTCCATTGGCCTTTGGAGGACAGGCAGGTGGATGGGAGCAGGGGCTAAATGATTGATGGGCTGGGTCAGAAAGTGACTTTGACACTGACAAGCACAGACTGCCTGGCCCCTGCCCTGTGAACCAGTCAGTGCAGGACCTGGAGGAACTGTAGGCTTCTATGCCCTCCACAAGAGCAGCAATTTGTTTGTGTGTGTGTGTGTGTGTGTGTGTGTGTGTGTGTGTGTGTGCACGCTCTAGGGTGTTGAGAATGAGCCGGTGGCAGCAGGAGTGAGTACTGTGGATGGGGAATGAATGAGATCTCCTTGTGGCTGGGGTGGAATGGGGCACCCTGACAGGCTCCCACCCCAGTCTCCGTGAAAAAGAGCTCGGTGGGACCCAAGCCTGCGAGTCTCCCGTCTCCTGCCAGACCCCGGCACCTGCCTGCCACCAGGTTGTTGATGTAAAATGTAAACTGTGCCTCTAACACAGCAGCCTGGCAGCGGGGAATGTGCTGATGAGAGAGAGAGCGCGGAAGAGGAGTGGGGAGGCGGCAGGGAGCTGGCAGCTCAAATCCCAAATGGCATGACTCTGGTGGTGAGTGTGGGGCTTGTCCTGTCCCTTGCAGAGGACCCTCGCCTGCCCCCGGCCTGGAGGCATGGAGGCTGAGTCC
Organism: Balaenoptera borealis; assembly: GCF_965194805.1. NCBI lineage: Eukaryota > Metazoa > Chordata > Mammalia > Artiodactyla > Balaenopteridae > Balaenoptera > Balaenoptera borealis. Next base: position 87,916,290 of record NC_138868.1, on the reverse strand, counting down.
AGGGCCTTCACACCTAGCTGTCCTGGAGTGAAGGCGGCCGTGTCCTCCAGCCAGGCAAGCTGCAGTGGCCCGGGCTGCTCCTCTGGCAGCACAGCCCCGCCCCGCTCTGCAGGGAGACAGGAATACTCAGCCTGCACTGCCCTTTCATACCTCTTCGCACAGGAACCAAGATGGATCTGTTTAATGGAGGAGGAGACAGAGCCACGAGAAACTCAGCCAAGGTGCCTGGGCCCCCAGGCAGTGGTGGCGGCTGCCTCTATTTTGCTCACTGGGGACAGAGCCGCTCGGCCTCACTTCACACTGGGGTCTTCTAGCCTCAAAGCTCATGTTGTCCATCCTGATGAAAAATGCACAGATTTTACACAATTACAGGAAAAAAGAAACCCATGCCGTATGCTTCATTGTTTATATAGCTAGTTTTGTATATTTTTGATTGTACTATTATGTTTTCAACCGTTATCAAAACTCTTTTCCTCTGAGACTGGGGAGGAGGGACTTTGCAGAACAAGGGTCCCCTCCTCCTATCCTTACAACTGCTAAATTGAGAGCCTTTAATTCACTTAACGTTTTATTTATTTTTAACTTTTCATTTCGAATTCATTTGAGACTTAAGAAAAAAGTTACAAAAATAGTACCAAAAATTCCCCTCATCCAGATTCCCCCAAATGTTAACATCTTGTATAACCTAGAGGACAATGATCAAAGCTATTAGCATTGATGCATACTATTATCTAGTCTGTAGACTTAATTCAGATTTTGCCAGTTTTCCCACTATGCCCTTTCTCAGGTCCAGGATCCAATCCAGGATCCAATTTAGGATCACACCTTACATATGATTGTCCTGCCTCCTTAGTGCCCTTTCATCTGAAACAGTTCTTTGGTTTTAATTTGTCTCTGATGACCTTTTCATGTTTGAAAAGTGCTGGCCAGTTATCTTCTAGAATGTTCTTAATTTGGGTTTATGTGATGTCTCATTGTGATTTAAATCCAGGCTATGCATTTTTGGCAAAAGCACCACAGAAGTGACGTTGTGTCCTTCTCAGAGCATCATATCAGGTGGCACATGACCTCTCTGTGTTCTGGTACCTGATGTTCACTTTGATCTCTTGTTTAAGGTGGGGACTGCCAGGTTTCTCCCCTGTAAACTTACTGCTTTTACTTTTGTAATAAGTATTTGGTGGGGAGTTACGTTATAAATATCCTGTTTCTTCTCAGGTTTTGCCCACTGATTTTAGGATTCATGAATGGTTCTGCCTGAAACAGTTATTACTCGGGAGTTTAATTCACTTACAGATGCAAAGACAAGACAATTATAAAGCAAAAATAAAAGAACCTTCTGGGCCTATGAGCAGGATTGTATCTCTTCTTACACCTCTAATCTGTTTGCTAGGTTGTCTTCATAGTTCTGTCTCTAGTACAGCATAGTCAGTGGTTAAGTACATAAAATGTTGAACGTCACATCCACTCTGCTCTCGCTATGTTTGTTTTTAGGTGTGACAATATTTCATTGATGCTTCATCCTTCTAGCTGATTCATTCTGGTCTCTCAGAGCGCACAGTATCTTTGGAGCTCAGAGCTACCTTCTAAATTTAATCTGAACTTAAGCTCCATCTCCCTCTATTTAGACTGAAGATGTGTGGTCTTACTCTGCATATCCCAGTGATTCTAATTTTAACTCAGGACCAGTCTTTTCTTGGTGAATGATTCAGCATTTTACAGTCTGACATTTTAAGAGAACCACTTTGCTATTAAACTGAAGCCATATATTAAAGTGAAACCCTGAAGCAAGCATGGGTCCAACAAAGGTTAGACAAAGGTTAGACGAAGATAAGGCAATTTGTCACACCTACTAGCCTGCCAAGTGCATAGCAGAAATGAAATGAGATTCCGGAACCAGGGCAGGCTGGGGCCTTTGACTACAGATTCTAATGCAGAGACACCCTTCTCAGAGGTGGCTGCAGCCCTGGCTTCCCAAGGACCCTCTCTTGGCTGTGTTTATGGACTATGTGGAGGCATTCTGTGCTCTGGAACTGAGGCCCGAGTTAGGACAGCATGTTTAAAGGAGGCTTAAAAGTTGAACTTCCAAATTGGGAAAGTTGTAAATTTGAAGTGAGCTGTTATTGATTTTTGTTCTGTACCGAAGAAGAATTGATGGAATGGAAAGAAAGCCTTCCTGTACTTGCATCTCACAGGTGCTGTCAGCCCAGTGATTGTACTTCCCTCATCGTTTATTTCAGACTGCACAGAAGTGCTCAGCCTTTCTCTGCCCAGAGAATTGCTGGTCAGGAAGCTGGCTGAATAAAGCAGCATAACTATTTTGGTAGAGCCCTTTTCTGTCTGTGATCTACCTACAAAATTGAAGCTGAATCCGGCCTCTGTACGCTGACAACGAATTAATTCTCAGAGACAGAGTTTTGGGTGAAGTAGAAAAGAATAGCTTTATTGCTTTGCCAGGCAAAGGGGGGCCACAGCAAGCTAATGCCCTCAAAACTGTGTGCATCCCAACCTAGAGGGGGTAGTGAGAAGTTTTATAGTAATGGTTCAAAGAGGAGGGTGTGATCAGCTCATGGACGTTCTTCTGATTGGTTGGTGGTGAGGTAAGTGGGAGTCGGCATCATCACCCTTCTGGTTCCAGCTGGTCTTGGGTCTACCTGCTTGTGGGCAGCATACTGTTAACTTCTCCCACCTGGTGAGGGAATATCTGCAAAATAGCTCAAAGATATTATTATGTATATTCCTTGAGGGGGAACCAGGACCCTGCCCCAAGCCTGCACTATTGTTTCTTTTGACTTTTCCTCCCTTGTCTTGCATCTCCTCCCTTCCCTAATTAGCAGCGTTTGAACCTGCCCATTGGAGCTCAGGGAAGGTCATGAAGGCTGAATGAAGCTTATTTCCTGTAATCAAGAAATGGTGGACACAGAAAGGCTTTTGTGCCCAGGAGCCCTACAGGGTCCTGCTCAGTATCAATAGCAGTGACCCAAGGCTTTCCTTTTAGCCTTTCTATATCATGCTCTTCCTGAGTGTAGGAGGGGAGAAAGGAGTAACTAAATGGAGAAAAGGGAAAGAGAGAAGGGGATATGAATGCAGAATGTGAGGAAAATGAAACTGAGTCCCCCTAAAACCGAGTTCCCCTGCTGAGTTTATGAGTAACCTCTCTACCCAAAACTTTATTCCCTTTCTTGTCCCATCCCTGCTGCCCTCAGGATTGATGAGTATCAAAGAAAAGGGGGGACTGAAACCGAGCAGGACACTGTGGGGCCTTCACGGGTACAAGACCCTCCACGTCCCCACTTCCTGTTTCGCCCTCCCCTGAATTCCAAAGTGCAGACTCAAGCAGTGTGTGTGTGTGTGTGTGTGTGTGTATGTAGTGTGTGTGCAACAAAAGGCTCCTAAAAATGACTAACCAACTGTATAATCCCCCCAGGGGGCTGGTACTGTCCTGTTCTAGATCCAGTGTCCTAATTGGATCATGTGCCTGGTGGGGCATTGGATCTCATAAGCACACAGCCTGATGCTCGCCCCACTTCACTTTGGCTTTTAATCCAAGCAAAGTAAGACCAGGGAAGGGAGAGTATAGTCCATGTCCCATGGGATAAGTGGGTAGCAAAAACCAGTCAGAGTGATGACAAAATTAATTTTGTACACTAGTCCTTGGGAAATGAAAAAGAAGACAGGACTTAGAAGACTCTTATGCCCAGGTTCCTTAGCATGAGGGAGGGAGCAGTTAGCCCAAAGGTTTTTCATTTCTCCCCGATCCCAGCCAGATCCAGTTTCAAGGACTCGGAGCTTCCTGTCTGAGCCAAAAAGATGCCCCACTCCCTCTAGTCCTCAAATGATTCCAAAGCCAGAGGGACTGAAAGCAGCTCTGGCGTCAGAAAACCCAGAGCCAGGTAATGAGATGAGAGGGAAAAATGCCCAGCCGTGACATTAAGTGGGATTTATTTCCATCATCTTAGGTTCCCTATTGTACGGCACAGTCCTTCCCCACCTGCAAATACAGCCGTATTTTAGGATACAACTCCGAGGGTTGCAGGGCTGTGTGAGGGATAATGGCTCTGCGTGCTGTCACTGCATAGATGTGCCCTTTCCAAATACACAAAACGGGAAGGTGACCTGCCAATCCAGGGGAAGGCAATAAACCACACATTCAATTAGAATGACATACATTTAATCACAATTGTCTAATAGTATTTGAGATTTCTTATTTAATCAGTAATGAGACGACCCAGCAATTAATGTTTCTGTAATTGCAGCTGCCCTTACCAGTACAGTGTTGATTTTAAACTAATCTTTCTATTTTATATCATCTTTTTATTTCTGGAGTTAATAAAGTTGCTCTAATGAGTTGTATTAAAACATCAATTTCTTCTTTTGTTGCATCCACAAGTTTATCATGGTTTTTAATCAAAATACTGAGTGAATGTGCAGGAAGGAGCTTTGGACATCAGTGTTTGCCTGGATGGAGAAGCCAGGGTGGGAGATGGCTTATTTCCATCAGACTCTCCCAGCCCCGTTTTGCCCCTTCTGAAGAGGTTTGAGGACAGGGACAGCTTCATGGGCATGTGACCTGTGCGGTCACTCGGACCCCATGCTCAGAAGGGCCTGTGCTTGGTTTCACACTCTGCTGTCACTGTTTTGAGTGACACCTTGAGTGATACCTTTTGAAAAAATGTACCCCACATTTTCCTTATGCACTGGGCCTTGCAAATTGTGTAGCCAGTCCTGTTTGAGGATCTGTCAGAATTAGCCCCTCCTTGAGTTAGTGCTAGTGTGGAGTGGGCAAGAAGTTGTTGGGGAGGGGGTGGGGGGAGGTGAAATGAACTCTGTTCTTGGGTTTCTCATGGCTTTTTATGTTCCCTTCTTGCAGTTCTAAAACTCAGGCTATAGGAATACCAAATAAAAACAGATGCCAGTGAAAGGGGGGCATTAATAGGAATTCTTTTTTGGTGGAGGGGAAAAAGTCTTTTTTCTGAAATGCATTTAAAAAAATTGTAACAATGGCTAACATTTATTGAGTACCTACCGTGGCCCAGGAACTGTTCTATGCACTTCACATATGTCATTTAATACTCAAAACAGCCCTATGAGATAGGTACTATCTGTGATTAAGCCCAAGTTGGAAACAAGGGCAAGAGAGGTTAAGCAAACTGCCCAATAAAAGGCAGAACCAAGCTAGCATCCACATTTACGTTCTGGCATGGTAGAAACGGGTTTTGGAGAGAGGCAGATCTGGGTCTGTTGTAATTTCTGCCATTTGTTAACTCCATGAACTTTGGCAAATCACTTCACCTCTCTGAGCCCCAGTTTCCTCACTGGTAAAGTGAGGATAATAGAACCTACCATGCAGGGCTGATTTGAAGGTTAAAGAAAATCATACATTTACAGCATTTAGCCTTGTGCCTGGCAGAGTACCCATTGGATATGAGGTCATGTCTCTGCCACATTACAAATTAGAACCCAAGCTCTCCTGCAGAAAGCCTTTCTTGTCTGCTCTCAACCCATATTCTGCACTCATTTGCTCTATTATTTCCTTAAGAATTGTATTCACCCCATTATATTGATACATGCTTATTCTATATGAATTTATTCCCCAATACTTTGTTGAGTTTGTGGTATATTATTAATTTAGCAGTTACTGGCTCCAGCCATGAGCAAGGCACTGTGCTATGTGTAAGGCATCCTATGTTATGAATGCAAGGTGCGCTGGCCAAGTGATATGACATCCCATTATTTTTGCCTTATTCTATTGTTAGAAGCAAGTCCCTAGGTCCAGCCCACACTCAAGGAGAGGAGACAATATGAGTGTGTAAATATCAGGAGGCGAGGATTATTTCAATCCATTTTGGAAGGTGCCTACCACAAGCTCTTCACACATCCACATTCCATCCATGCTCATGACCACCCTTAGCTTTAGAAAAGGCAGGGAAATACAATCTTACCATGTGCCTGGAAGAAGGGATATTTGTGAACAACTCTAATGACTAACAGATATGATCCTAGAGTGTAGTGATGAATTTACTAGTGAGAGGGTCTGCAGAGTGTATCAATCAGGGAATGATTAGAAAGTTAGGTTGGGGTTTACGAGATTAACTGACTTATAGAAAGTAGGTAGTCAATGGATGTTTTTGAGCAGGAGGGTAATTTAACCAGTGATTCTTAAAGTTATTATTAACTGGCTTTTTAAATTGAAAAAGAAATACACTCAATGAAGGTAAAAATTCAGGGAACAGAGGGATATGTAAGAAAAAGCAAGGTTATTTTCTATCCCCAGATCCCAGTTCCCCCTTCCCAGAGTCAACCATTTTTTTTTTCATTTGCTTATATATCTTGGAAATATTTAGGAATATATAAACCATATATATACACATCCCTCCTCTTCTTTGAAATCAATTATACATGCATTATACATGCACTGTTCCGAATCCTCCTTTTTCACCTCATCTTATGTCTTGGAGATAATTTCATAACTGCTATAGGTCTGTTTTACTGAAGGTTTTGGAAGGACTTAAATGGGTGTCCATGCGGGATAGAGCAAAGAGAATGGAGGCAGCTAGACCAACTGAGAGGCTCTTTCAATAATTCTGATTATTGGGACTTCCCTGGCGGTCCAGTAGTTAAGACTTCGCCTTCCAATGCAAGGGGTGCAGGTTTGATACCTGTTTGGGGAGCTAAGTTCCCACATGCCTTCGGGCCAAAAACCCAAAACATAAAACAGAAGCAATATTGTAATAAGTTCAATAAAGACTTTAAAAAAAAATCCGATTATTTTTATTCATTCGTCAAACATTTATTTAAGTCTTTGCTGGGATCTGTGATACCAAGTCACAGAAGAAATTATCCTTGCCTTCAAAGAGCTCAAGGGAGCTAAGACAAGTAAACAAATAAATCATAACACAATGTGCCCAAATGTTGTAACTGGAGTGAAGTGACAAGTGTCTGGACTGGGATGTCCCCAAGAGATAAAAAACAGGAGGTGCTGGAACACCTTTTCTTCGAAAAAAATGTCAACAGGTGCAGTTTGATAAAGGGTATCTTTATCACTCCTGAAAGGGTAGACTGCCACGTCTTTCATTTCTTTTATACCCTCTTGTCTCCCCCACCCTGTCCCCGTGCACACACTGACATGGTGTCTGATGCAGACTAGTGTTACCTGACAGATGAGGACAGGCCTAAGGAGAGGCTCGAGATGGGATCCATGTTTCTCAGCCTTTGCTGATGGCATCTCCATCCCCCGCCTGGCTGTAATAGAAACAGTGGGCAAATTCTTGATTATGCAGGAAGATGAGCCTCTGATTCATTTTTGATGTTCAACGTTACGAGGCAAACTCCCCGGCCATCTGTTCAAGGGAAGAATGTGTTACATATTTTGATTAATTTATTTTTATCTTAATCAAGTGGCAACTTTCCATCTTGGTGTATCTTAACCTGAGCAGTTGTGGCTGGAAGGCAGTGGGCTTGAACAGACTGATGAAGGAGGGGGAGAAGGATGGGCCACCTGGTGTCATGCTGGTGTCAGATACAGGAGCAGAGCCTCCCCTGCACCGTCCTTTCACCTCCCTAATTAGTGAAGAAGTTGCAAGCCCTTCAGTGGGCACTGAAATGCTTAGAGTGCCAGCCTCCTGGGGCTCATTACACAAATGGGGGCAGAAAACCAAAACGGTCAGGATCTGCTGCTTACTGTCAGGGGGCCACAGGGAACCCAGGCTAGGGGTGAGAGGCATGAACAGCTTCCTGAAATGGTTAAAGGCGACTGAGATGAAGGGGAGGAGGCTGCATTTTCCTCATTAGAAAGAAATGTCCAAAAGCTCTTAGTGAGTTTACTGACATTAGGAGATTTATGTTTTTCCAGTCATTGGCATTGGATGGCAATGCGCAATTATGTTTCAGGTGCTGGCTCTAGGACCTCACAGAATGAGTGAGATGGAGTAGAGAGTAATAATCTAGCCATTGGTCTTAGTTTGGGTTTCCCCAAACTAAGGAGGCTGAAAAAAGGACTGGGGAGCAGTTTGTTTGGCAGAGATCCAAGGAAAAGGGGCAAGGGAGACAGAGAAGGAGGAAGAGTCATAGTGAGCTGCTTACCACATGGGCAAGTGGGCTCAATTCCGGTGAGTACCTGTCAGGATTCTCCCTCTGGAGGGGAGGCTGGTGGCTTTATTCACTGACTTCCAGCCCTATTGGTTGAGGGTTGCCCTTGCGGGTGTTAATGCCTTCAGACTGCTGTTAACAATAGGGATTTAGAGGAAAAAAATCCCTAAGGCAGACAAGCAGAGACAAGGAGGATGCTTGAGTTGGTTCCCTGGACCATGCATGGCAATCAGCTGTCCCAGCTGCAGCTGAAGTCACTGTGTGCGGCACAGAGAGCATCCCTGTGACTCCTGGGGAAATGGAGTGGGAGGGGAAGAAGAAGTACCACTTAGTCATCAGCGGTGATCAGGGTGTGAGTTTTGTTGGCCTGGCAGGCACCAATCTCAGATGCGTAGGGAATCTCAAATTCTACCCATGCCCATAAATTAACCCAAGTTTTATTCTGCGTTCCCATCGTACTGTGCTGATGGAAGATTTTATCTCATTTTGGGGCTTTCCTCCCTGTGTGCCAGCCTCCTTCCCAGATGCATGGGTGCTTCTGGGTTTCTGTGAGTCATCGGATGTCTCCAGGCAGCAAGCTTTGTGCTTGTGCTGGTATCTGTAGAGGATGGACTGTGATATTTACATTGTAAACATGGGTTTTTTTTTTTTGTTTTGTTTTTGGTGATGACTTTTCTGGTTAACTAATCATGTAGGGGAGTATTTTCTTTTTCATGTTTGCAAGCTGCTTTATTTTGCACACTTTGGAGATCTCCTGAGAGTCACTGCGCATGCAGAATGTCTTTCTGTAAAAAGATGTACTAGCTTTTGTGAACAGTTACTGCCCCGCTGTCCTCATCCCTGAGGCCATCTCCAAGTGACACTGCGGGCTCTGTGTGAAGAAATGCACAAGATTGGCACCCGGATGCTGGCCGTCTAGACACTTCCAATGATACTTTCTTCATGAACTAGCCTATGGGTCTGTTTATTTCTTGACTGCTTAGAAAAGACCTTCTAAAATTTAATTTGATTTAATTTAATTAATTAAAAAGCTATTCAGTAAACTTGAAATTTTTTTGAGGTATGGTTCTATATGAGTTTTAACACATATGTAAATCTGTGGGACCACCACCAGCACAAATCGGGGTACAGAACTTCCCATCGCCCCAAGAAGCTCTGTTATGCTGCCCCTTAGTAATCATCCCAACTCGTAACCCCTGGCAACCACTGATCTGTTCTCTACCACTATAGTTTTGTCTTTTTGAAAATAAGATCTTTGTATTTAAAACATTGGAATAAAATTCAACGTCTAAAGTCATTATGGTTTTGTATTAACCCACATGTTTACTAGTCTGTCTATTGAAGCAAGGATTAGACAACACTTGCAAAGTCACGTATGTCAAAGTAGCTCGCCTTGAAGATACCACCAGAAGACAGTCCTGGAGAGGGTGACCAATGTTGCCAATCTCATCAGCCTTAGAGTATTTCAGGGAAACCAGTTCCACCTTCTTTCTCTTATGCTTCTTCTACTTGGTAGCATGTAGGATGACTTCTTTTTCTTAACACCACCATGAAGTCTTAACAACCGAAGGGGTTTCTTTTTTAATGTTGTAACCAGACGTTGCTGGTGCATCCATCTTCTGGTTGCTTTCCAGCAAAATCAGTCCCTGCTGATTGCTTGGAATCTTGGCTTTCCATTTTTAATTTTAACCATGGGTTCAACCTTGAGAATAGTGGTCTTTCCTGTTAGGACTTAAAAAAATCTGCAGTAGTTCTACTTGAGATAAATGAATTTGAAAGGAAGAGTCATTTCTGATTAAATGTTGCTTAAATTTGTCTTAATCTGGGTTAAATCTGGGTTATGGGAGGATAAGGGAATAAAGAGTCCAGTGTCACAATTGGGGTTCTTTCCTAAGGACTCAGGGGAACACTGGTTACTGTAATTAGACCATCCTGACCTAGTCATTTGGACTGTTAAAGGAACTAACTGGAACTGCTCTGAAATAAAGCAGGAGAGAGCCTCTTTCTTACCTACTGCCCACAGATTCTGCAGCCTGGCTGGTGATCCCAGGATGGGCTGGAGGAAAAGGGAATGGTGTTTCTAGGACACCTGCAGGAATGAGATTTTTCCTTGGAAATAGAGGAGGAGGCACATGACCCATCTCTGGAACCCTCTTTGGTAATCTTATTCTCAGTTCTATGTGGCATGAAAATGACTGCTGGGCTATTTCAGGACTCTGAAAAGATTCACACACACACATCTGATAAAAGTCTTGGACTCTTTTAAGGCAGAAGACCTTAACATGGTTTTCTATCTCTGTTAGCCAGGTTTAAGCTTGGCTATCAGAGAGAATACAACACAATCCAATTGAACTAAACTGAAGTTTATTTCAGGCTCCCCTGAACTGGTACGGCAGCTCTAAAATTGGGAACCCAGGCTCCTTGTGTCTGGCTGCCCTCCATCTTCAACATGAATCTTCCACCTAGTGGTCCAAAATGGCTGCCCAATCTCCAGCCATATGTTCACATTCCAACCAGCAGAAAAAAGTAAGGAAAAGCCAGGGTTCCTCTCCTTAAGTGTCCTGCCCAGAAATCACACTTACCATTGCACTTACCATATCCTCTTACTTTTCTTTGGCCAGGACTTAGTCAATTGGCCACAACTGGCAAGGGAGTTTGGGAAATGTAGCTTTTGTTCCACACAGTCATTTGCCCAGCAAAAGATCAGAGGATAGACATGAAAATATCCAGATCGGAGTGTGAACGGAAAGAGCTTGACCCCCTGAGGTTTACCTCCTGTCTGGTGTAGTCACCCTACTAGAGGGCATGGAATTACCTCTTTGAAATTTAGAGCCAGGAAGCACAACACTTCCTTTTCTTCTTTGTCCCTAGGATGGATGGGATCCCTTGGTATTTTCAAAGATCTTTATTTAATACTCAGGTGTGAAAAGAAGAAAATAAACAAAGAGAATGTTGGATGCTCAGAAACTTACATCTTATAGGTTTGGATCTTAAGGTAACTGCTTTCCATCCCCCAAAGGCTGGCATAAGTATACAAAAATCGTGCCTGACTTTGATCCTTTCAGCTGCTGTCAGATCTCTGTGTAGAGGAGAATAGCTTTGCTTTTTCCTGGAACAAGGCACAAGACCATTTTTAAACTCTGCCATCCCACGGTGCTCAACCATTTAGATCTGGCTTTCCACTGAGCCACAGGCTTTGTCAGTGATCGCTTCTGGTGATTAACAGGTAAGACACTTCCTCTCTAGGTGGGGAATGAATTTGTCCCTTCAGTCCCATAGGGCAACAGGATTTTCACCGCACTCTAAATAGTATATCTTGGAGATCTTTTCATGTCAGTCCCTATGGATCTAATGCATCCTTTTTAACAGTTGCATAGATATTCCATGGTGTGGATAACTCCAATTTATTTAACCAGACTCCCATTGCTGAATGCTTTAAGAATTGATGTTCCTATAGAAGAATTCTTTTTTATTGATTGTTTTTTAAATAGGGGAACAGCCTGAGTTTAGAAGGGGACATAATGGCAGGAGGAGTCATTTGGGTGGTGAGTGGGGAAGACCAACTTCTTCTACTTCATAATATTTTGAATGGTGGTCTCACTTGAGAAGCTTGAATAAGAATGGTTCATTAAATTATGGACAAGAAGTGAAATCTTCTAAATCTGATGGAGGCTGAGACCAGATCCACAGGTGTCCTTGGGATCAGAGAAATGAATAGAGTCATTAACCTGAAACAGCAGGTGGGCTGGCCCACAAACTTTTAAAGTTCATACCTCAAAGCAAAACTTTGGCCTCTAACACTCAACTGACTGATGCAAAAAGCAGAGGTGGATAACAAGGAAGATGAACACTTCAGAAATCAACGAGGCCAAGAACAAACGTCTGTTCAATTTCTCCACCAAACTTCCCAATCCTAATATGATTGTTCTGAAATAGCCCCAGCCTCAACACTTGTAAAGCAAGCATCCTTCCAAATGTTTTTAGGGACCCCAGCCTCCCTAATATATCTGCCTCCTCCCTCCCCCAACTGATAACCTTCTTCTGCCTGCTGAGAATTCAGCTATCTTTCTATTTTTTACTGTCAAAATTTACTTTCAAAAAAGAGGCAAAAAATAAAACTTGTTCACATTACAATTTAAATTGCCAATAACTGTTTAAAATGATATCAGGTTCAGAGGGAAACTAGAAACGTATGTTTGTGTGTTTGTGTGTGTGTATATGCACACATATTTTATTCATTTGTTTATTTTCCCTCTTTTTTAAAAATTGAAGTATAGTTGATGTACAATATTATATAAGTTACAGGTGTACAATATACTGATTCACAATTTTTAAAGGTTATACTCTATTTATAGTTGTTATAAAATTGTCTACATTCCCCGTGTTGTACAATATATCCCTGTAGCTTATTTTATACCTAATAGTTTACACCTTTTAATCCCCTACCCCTATATTCTACCCTCCCACCCTGGTAACCACTGGTTTGTTTTCTAAAGCTGTGAGTCTGCTTGTTTTTTTGTTATATTCACTAGTTTTTGGTATTTTTAGATTCTACATATAAGTAGAATCTACTTATACATACAGTATTTGTCTTACTCTGACTTATTTCACTTAACATAATGCCCCGCAAGTCCATCTATGTTGTTGCAAATGGCAAAATTTCATTCTTTTTAATGGCTGAGTAGTATTCAGTTATATATATATATATATCACATCTTTTTTTTTTAAAATTTTATTTATTTATTTATTTATTTGTGGCTGTGTTGGGTCTTCGTTTCTGTGTTAGGGCTTTCTCTAGTTGTGGCAAGTGGGGGCCACTCTTCATCGCGGTGCGCGGGCCTCTCACTATCGCGGTCTCTCTTGTTGCGGAGCACAGGCTCCAGACGCGCAGGCTCAGCAATTGTGGCTCACGGGGCCAGTTGCTCTGCGGCATGTGGGATCTTCCCAGACCAGGGCTCGAACCCGTGTCCCCTGCATTGGCAGGCAGATTCTCAACCACTGCGCCACCAGGGAAGCCCTATCACATCTTCTTTATCAATTCATCTGGTGATGGGCACTTGGGTTTCTTCTGTATCTTGGCTATTGTAAATAAAGCTGTTATGAACATTGGGATGCATATATCTTTTCAAATTAGTGTGTTTTTGTTTTTTTGGATATATACCCAGGAGTGGAATTGCTAGGTCATATGGTAGTTCTATTTTTAATTTTTTGAGAAACCTCCATACTGTTTTCCACAGTGGCTTCACCAATTTACGTTCCCACCAACAGTGTATGAAGGTTCCCTTTTCTCCACATCCTCGCCAACATTTGTTATTTGTGGTCTTTTTGATGATAGCCATTCTGACAGGTGTGAGGTGATATCTCATTGTGGGTTTTTTTATAGTTAATAACAGCTTTATTGAGATATAATTTGCATGCCATATAATTCATCTATTTAAAGTGTACAATTCAACAATTTTTAGTATACTCACAGTTATGCAACCATCATCACAATCAAATTTAGAACACCTCCCCGAAAAGAAACCTCATATCCATTAGCAGCTGTTCCCCATTTCACTCCAGTCCCCTAGCCCTGGGCAACCATTGATCTATTTTTTTGCTCTATAGAATTACTTATTCTGGACATCTCATTGTGGTTTTGATTTGCATTTCCCTGATGATTAGTGTTGTTGAGCATCTTTTCATGTGCTTGTTGGCTATCTGCATTTCCTCTTTGGAAAAATGTCTATTCAATTCTTCTGACCTTTTTTTTTTTTTAATTTAAGACCTTTATTTCTAAATTTTTTTTTGATGTTGAATTCTGTGAGCTGTTTATATAAGTTGGATATTAACCCCTTATTCATCATATCATTTGCAAATATTTTCTCCCATTCAATAGATTGTCTTTTCATTTTGTTGATGGTTTACTTTGCTGTGCAAAAGCTTTTAAGTTTAATTAGGTTCCATTTGTTTATTTTTGTTTTTATTTCCTTTGCTTTATGAGACGAATCCAAAAAAATACTGCTACGATTTATGTCAAAGAGGGTCTGCCTCTTTTCCTCTAGGAGTTTTATAGTATCTCATCTTACATTTAGGTCTTTAATCCATTTTGAATTTATTTTTGTATATGGTGTTAGAGAATGTTCTAATTTCATTCTTTTAAATGTAGCTGTCCAGTTTTCCCAGCACCACTTATTGAAGATTGTCTTTTCTTCATTGTGTGTTCCTGGCTCCTTTATCATAGATTAATTGACCATAGGTATGTGGGTTTATTTCTGGTGCCAGTACTATACTGTTTTGATTACTGTAGCTTTGTAGTAGAGTCTGAAGTCAGGGAGTGTGATTCCTCCAGCTTTGCTCTTCTTTCTCAAGATTGCTTTGGCTATTCGGGGTCTTTTGTGTTTCCATAAAAATTTTTAAATTACTTGTTCTTGTTCTGTAAAAAATGCCTTTAGTAGGGATTGCATTGAATCTGTAGATTGCCTTGGGTAATATGGTCATTTTCACAATATTAATTCTTCCAATCCAAGAACACAGTATATTTTTCCATCTGTGTCTTCAATTTTTTCATCAGTGTCTTATGGTTTTCCTAGTACAGGTCTTTTAACTTCTTAGGTAGATTTATTCCTAGGTATTTTATTCTTTTCAATGTGATGGTAAATGGGATTGTTTCCTTAAATTCTCTTTCTGGTAGATCATTGTTAGTGTATAGAAATGTAACAGATTTCTGTATATTGATTTTGTATCCTGCAACTTTACCAAATTCAGTGATGAGCTCTAGTAGTTTTCTGGTGGCGTCTTTAGGATTTTCTATCCTAAAGTCATGTCATCTGCAAACAGTGACTGTTTTACTTCTTCCTTTCCCATTTGGATTCTTTTTATTTTTTTTTCTTCTCTGATTGCTGTGACTAGGACTTCCAAAACTATGTTGAATAAAAGTGGTGAGAGTGGGCAACCTTGTCTTGTTCCTGATCTTAGAGGAAATGCTTTCAGCGTTTCACTGTTGAGTATGTTGTTAGCTGTGGGTTTGTCATATGTGGCCTTTATTATATTGAGGTATGTTCTCTTTATGCCCACTTTCTGGAGAGTTTTTAAAAAATTCATAAATAGATGTTGATTTCACACAAATATATATTTTAATTTAAATTTTTATTATAGAATTTTCAAACACAAAAGTAGAGAGAAAGTTGTAATAAACCCACACATAGCTATCTTCTTCAACATTTATTAACTACCTGCCATCTTTGTTTCCATCTATCATCCGTCTCCCCCCAGCATACTTTTTTTTTTCTGGATTCCTCTAAATTATTTCAAATATTTTCATTTAATATACAAGTAGGGGAAGAGAAGATATATTTAATGGGACTAAAACCTCATGGAAAGTTTAATAGGGTGGTGGCTGCCTGGGTTGAGATGGAACTGAGTGCAGAGTCAGGATTCACAAGAAACGAATTCCTGGGTTGCGAAGGATGCCTGCCACCAACGGAGAGGAGGAGGAGTTGCATCCACCGTGTAACTCCATCTTGCTGTCCCTGCTTCCAGCCCAAGAAATGAAAGCCTTACTGTAATATTTGAGGCACTTACAGATGGTGGGAGAGAATGTTTGGGAGGGAAGAGGACTTTCATGCCTCAGTTGGCAGCTGCCTATTCTTCCACCTTCCGCTGTGTATCACTTTGCAGCTCCTTGATGTGGTTTGAGCAGAGTGGGGTGTGAATGTCAGGCAGAACACAGGCCTTGCTGCCAGTGAGTGTCCGTGGAGGGAACAAAGCCAGGCAAGGCTTCAGGTGGCAGCCTGCATGCCACCGAGGGGGAGGAGGGAGCAAAAGGACTTGCCATTTGGAGGAACTGTGGGTTTCAGGCCTCCTACCGAAGCATCAGCAGCTGTCAGTTTTATCCAAACTCCACTTTCTGTTCAAAATGAAGATGTCGTGGAGACAGAAGAGAATGCCAGTCATGCCCTTTGATCTGCTAGTTTTTCCCAGAAGTAGCAGTTTTGTCTCCAAAACTCTTTTCTGGCATGCCAGTCTGTCCCAAGGACAGCTGTTTTTGCATGTGCTAGAAGCCAAGAGGTAGCTCCGTGTGTGACTGGCATGTGCGACGTGGCAGGGGGGTGGGGCACAGGGGAAGGTGGCTGAAGGCACGTGGGACTGGGCGTATCCAGTGGCACCTTTGGAAGCTGCTGCCATACACCTTCCTGTGTGATAGGCTCTAGAAACATTGGCAGCATCAGTCAGCCGGCTATTTGAGGAACAGATGTTTTCCAGCACTGGTTAGACTGAAGGACGTGGTGGTTCAGAATAAACCCGACATGATGGCAGGAGCCCAGAGGGTCCTGTTCCTGTTTCTGCTGCCCCCTCAGTAGGGCTCACAGGCTGCACACATCGGCTCTGGGCTCAGATGGATTCTGCTGCCGCTCATGTGCCACCTACAGAGTGTGAAGGGCTTTTAGGAGAGAATCTGTTTGGTCATGGTGAGGTCAGCAGTTGGCCACACGGCTTTGCTCAAGTCTGGTGAACATTTTTAGTGCAAGGGAACCATGAAGACTATTAACTCCAGCTTGATCTAAACAGAATCCACAAGCTCTCTAATTCAGCATTTTCTAAAGTGTGTTCTGCTGAGCACTAGCTCAGAAGAATTGGGAGGACAGGGGATATTCAGGTGGGATAGGGCCAAGAGTGAGTGGAAGATTCCATGATGAAGTGAGTTGGGAAACTGTGGGTTGAATAGATCTTCTTGCAGAGGACTTCTTAGGGCATTCGTCACACTATCATGCATTATGAGTTTCTAAGAGAGAGCTGTAATGTGCTGTGTTCCTACTATTTGTTTGGCTATAGGACCCTTGTTGCAAGTGTTTTCCCAAACACATTTTAGGTACTGAAGTCTTTCTTGAATGAAGGTTTGTTCTGCTGACTTTCAAAGTTATCGACACCAAAATGCTCAAAGTCTAAAATATCTCTCAAGTATCTTTTTTTTTTCCTTTCAAGTATCTTTTAATCTGGAATTTTTTCTTCCCTTTTTTGTCTCATACTAAAGAGTAGTAGTTTGACATTTATACTGTTATAAGCTCCACCTATTGGGTTTCTGAAATTTTGATTGACTTTGTGTTTCTTTTCTGGGTTATCAAAAAAAAACACCCCACTTTGCATCTGTGTAACTCCCCTTGGAAGCCTGGATACATTCTTTCTCTTCCAACAACCCTGAGAGGTAGCATCCCCATTTTATAGATGGGGACACTGAGGGTCAGAGAAGTTTAGTTGTTGGCTCAAAGTCTCATAACGGGTAACAAAGATGTGGACTTAGGTTTGTCTAAGTCTGAAGCCTGTGTTCTTCTCTTTCAGGTAAAAGAGGGGCTGGTTTTTCTTGTTTGCTGTCTGTCTTACCCACAAGAATATAAATACTTTCCCCAAGTGTGGGGCTTTTGCCTGTTTTGTTCACTCCAAAATCCCAGAGCCTAGCACATACTAGGTGCTCTGTAAATATTTATTTATTTAAATATTTATTTGGCTGCATCGGCTTTTTTTTTAAATTTTTTATTTATTTATTTATTTATTTATTATTTTTGGCTGTGTTGGGTCTTCGTTTCTGTGCGAGGGCTTTCTCTAGTTGCGGCAAGTGGGGGCCACTCTTCATCGCGGTGCGCGGGCCTCTCACTGTCGCGGCCTCTCTTGTTGAGGAGCACAGGCTCCAGATGCGCAGGCTCAATAGATGTGGTTCACGGGTCTAGTTGCTCCGTGGCATGTGGGATCTTCCCAGACCAGGGCTCGAACGCCTGTCCCCTGCATTGGCAGGCAGATTCTCAACCACTGTGCCACCAGGGAAGCCCCCATCGGCTCTTCATTGCAGCACACGGGATCTTTGTTGCGGTATGTGGGACCTTTCGTTGCCGTGCGCGGGCTTCTCTCTAGTTGTGGCGTGCGGGTTTTCTCTTCTCTAGCTGTGGTGTGAGGGCTCCAGGGTGCATGGGCTCTGTAGTTTGCGGCATGCAGACTCTCTAGTTGAGGCGCGTGAGCTCAGTAGTTGTGGTGTGGGCTTAGTTGCCCCGTGGCATGTGGGATCTTAGTTCCCCAACCAGGGATTGAACCCACGTCCCCTGCACTGGAAGGCGGATTCTTTACCACTGGACCACCAGAGAAGTCCCTGTAAATATTTATTGAAGGAAGGAAATCACTATCTTCTCATCTAGGCAATAAATATGTATTAAATGTCTCTTCTGGGTCCCTAAGGAGGTAAGTTTGAGAAAGTCAGCTGAAATCACAGTCTTGGTGAGGCCGAGTCCAATAATGAGGCCAGGGTTGTTTGGGGGACCGAGAGAAAGCAGTTACCCCTGTGGGAGTGTTCCAGGGTTGCCTCTGAATCCTGACTTTTTTTAAATTTAAAAGAGAGAAAGAAATATTAACCACACATGCCCGGGGAAATAATGATGAAAATAGTACAGAAGGGTGTGACCTGAAAGGGAAGTCTCCCCTTACCCCTCCATGGTTGGTCTCATTTTTCACTTGACTTTTTTTTGGGGGGGGGTAGTTTTGTCCATAACTCAAATAATATGCTTACATTTCTATTTCTTGATTCATCAATTTGAAGCAGTAGCTATTGACTCCCCACTATGATAGATGAGGCATGTATGTTCCCCTGACTTCTTTCTGTCAATTTATATTACATTTTTATTCTTCTATTTACTTCCTCTATGATTTAAAATAAGGTGCTTAAACCTTCATTCCTTGATTCATTAACATAGTATCTCTTGTTTCTCCACCATGTAACATGAGGACATTACTTCGACATTGCCCCCTTTCTCTTCCTCCCAATCTCAGTCAGTGCTAACTTTACTTTGTCAAAGTTTAGAACATTTATATTTCATAATGCAACCATAATTAATCTTTGTGTTTTGTTTATATACATGTTGATGCTGAAAATTGAAAATCAATACATAGCTTTAACAGTACTGTGATTTTGTATGTATTATTCACTGTAGAATCAGTAGAGTACTTGGATCTATAAAGGAGATGTAATCCTATGTCACCAAATCTGGGCTGCTCAAAGGAGGTTGTTCCAAGCATCAAGGTCAAATGGATTCCTGCTGTACTCAATATCAAGTCTTCAAAAAAAAAATGATTTTTATCTATTTCATATCTGGAGCATACATGACTGATCTTGGAATTGCTAATTGCAATTCTCTCTTTCCTTGCTGACTGAAGTAACAAAGACCTTCTTCTCCATATTACTAAGAATGTCCAACTTAAAAAAAAATTAATTTATTTATTTTGGCTGTGCTGGGTCTTCATTGTGGCGTGCGGGCTCTTCCTTGTGGCACATGGGTTTCTCTAGTTGTGGCACGGGCTTCTCCAGTTGCAGCGTGTGGGCTCTAGAGCACAAAGGCTCAGTAGTTGCGGCGCTTGGGCTGAGTTGCGGTATGTGGGATCTTAGCTTCCCAACCAGGGATCGAACCTGGGTCCCCTGCATTGGGAGCGCAGAATCTTAACCACTGGACCACCAGGGAAGTCCCTAAGAATGTCCAACTTCCTAGTTATTCTACTTGTAGAAGGGCCAATTTGGAACAGATTTCTTTCTGTGTCATTCTGAGCTTTTTCAGTGCACTCCTGACTTAGTTCCACTGTTTGCTGGATCTCATACAGTCTCTTAGGTTTGAGAGACCCAGTATGCAAATGGACACTGTTCAGATGATATGAAAAAATAGAACTCTGACCCACAATCTGCAGCAACCAACCCAGGGCACCAACCCATTATCTATGGTCGCTAGTCCAGGAAGCCAGCCTGCTATCTATAAGTCAGACTTGTAGGAAGTCAGACCACTATCCTAGCAACCAGCCCATGAAGCCAAACAATAATCTCTGTAACAATAGGACCAACATGGCCAGGACTTGATTAATATCTGACAGTTTCCCTCATTTTTTTCCTGATTCCAACTTAGGACCAACCAGAGACAGCCAGTGTCCACCCTTAACCAATGACATAGGAGGCCCCACTTCTAGTTAGCCCACCCACGGCTTCCCCATGCCAACAGCTCCAATCAAGGCACATTTGAAGCCTTCCCGTTTTCCAGTATAAAGCTTTCCCACTCTTCTGCCCGACTTCGA
The DNA here is from genome assembly GCF_965194805.1 of Balaenoptera borealis. Classification (NCBI taxonomy): domain Eukaryota; kingdom Metazoa; phylum Chordata; class Mammalia; order Artiodactyla; family Balaenopteridae; genus Balaenoptera; species Balaenoptera borealis. The sequence goes on along the minus strand of NC_138868.1, from coordinate 87,896,130 downwards.
GTCTCTGCCAAAACACAAGTGATGGTGACAGACTCCCTTGCAAGCTCTGAATAAATAACCTTTGCTTGTTCTTATTTGGTTGGTCTTTGTTTATTTCTACAGGTTCATTTTTGTTTGCTTGCTTTTCTGAAGTATATCCTCAGGTAATTTTTATCAATAAGATGTCTGGGTTTTAGCAGATGTGAAAATATCCTTATTTTGTCCTCTCACTTTGGCTGACTTCTGGGTTCAAAATAACTTTACTCAAAATTTTAGAGGAATTGCCCTACTGTCTTCTATTATCCAGAGTTGTTACTGAGGGGATTATCAATCCTTTGTAGATAAACTGTTTCCCCAAGTGGTTTTAGAAACTTCTCTTAATCCATGTTCTGAAAGGGCATGAGGATATATCTAGGGATTCTCTTTTTAGAATCATCCTGCTCAGGACTTGGTGGACCTTTTAGCAATAAAGACCTCAGAAATATTTATTTGATTCTTTTCTCCATTCCTTTTTCCTGGTTCTCTCTCTCTGGACTCCTGTGAGATGGATATTGGCTCTGATTAATCTTCTATGTCTTTTAATTTTTCTTTCATGTTATGCCTCTTTGTCTTTTTGCTTTCCACATTGAAGTACTTTCTTGAATTTCTGTTTCAACAATTATATTTTCATAGCACCCTATTCTTTATAAATGCAGTTTCTTCTCAAATATCTTTGGGGTTACTGAACTGAATTCTTTGAGTTCTGTACATTTCCTTTAGTCTATTCCTTCAGAAGCCTGTTTCTTTGACCTGTTTCTTCCTTTGTGTTCTCCTTGAAGGTCTGCTGACCCTGGACTGTCTGTGCATATTTACAAGGGGAGGACCAGACTGATTACTGTAGGAAGCCTACATGTAGATTTCCTGGCTATTGCCCTTCCCCTGAAGGAGAGGGCTGAGTGGGTGGGCCAGTTTTACAGGCAGGCTTCACTTTAGGGCGTGTGAGTGGGGAGCAGTAGGCAAAATTGGGATGACCCTACTTTGGGATGCCAATTCCACTGTGAAATCCTACCCATTTCCAGGAAGAACTCCCAGTTTCTTCTGATTTTTCAGATTCAGCCTGGGGGCAAAATGCTGGGGAGACCAACCCTTGAAGACCTCACTTCAGTCAGTGTCCTCCCTGGCAGCTCATCCTCCCACTCTAGGGCTCTAGCTGCTGATTTTTGGGTGGGGGATGGTGAGGAGGGGTCTCTGCAGCCCTCTGTCATTGTTGTTTGCAATCAGTATGATTGCATTCACCTTGTGACTTCTTTGGTTCTTTCTTACCCAGTCTTCTGCTCTGAGCATTTTGATGAGTTGATTACCTTTCGTACTTCTTAAACTGTCATTTTGCTTGAATTTTGGAGTGGTCTGCTTTTTCTACAGCCTTTTAATGGACTCAAGTGCTTTTTTGTTAGACTTAGGACCTAGGAAGTTAGAACAAAGATTCTATGACCTAAGGCAAATCAATATAATCTTACACTTTATTGCCGTCACCCAAAGCACCCTCCAAGCCACAAAGGGACAGAGAACTTGGGATAAAGAGGCAATGACAAACACAGGTGGGAGAGCTTTTGCTCTTTACTGTTTACCAGGGGTAAATGCAGACCCCATGGGAGCACACCCATGGCCCAGGAAGATTTGCTGAGCTCTGTCGTCTTCTCACGGCTCTGAGGATAGTCAAATATTATGGGGCAAAACTGGCAGAATTTTCTGGAAAAGGCATGTAGAGTCTATTTCACTCTCTCCTAGATTCTTCCCCCTGGCAGAAGTCAGAGTTATGGTGACCTAACTTCGGAATAACAAGATAGATAAGTTTACAAGAACAATTCAAAAATACATTCATAAACAACTTTGCAGAGCAGGGAGAAAAAGAACTGCAAAAAATCTGGCTCAACCGTTTCATGAACTGATTAGGAAAAGAAGACCTTGATGCTATTTCTTGTATATTGTGCACAGATTGTGGGGAGACAGTAGAAGTGGTGTCCAGTCTAGAGAATGGCTATCCAGCACCCGCCTAGGACATTCCTCAGATTCCACCCTGACGGAAGTTGAGGGACAGTGATCCTAGGATGTCAGATGGCGTCGGCAGCTTGTTCCTGCGAAACCAGCAGTCCTCACACTGTGACAGAGCCTTCGTTCTGCCTGGTACCACATCTTCTCTTGTAGCGAGCTTACGTACGTACCCAGGGTCACACTGCCAGCAAGAGGCAGAGCTTGGATTCGAACCCAGGACTGTTGAACGTCAGAGCCTGTGTTTTTTCTTCCATGGCGTTGCCTTGCACCGTTCCTCTAAAGAAGTTAGCATCAAAGGGCAAGCATGGCATACAGCTCAGCCGTGCACACGGGTGGTGACACGCCGTGAAGCGCAGTTGTGGTTTGGGGAAGGGGTGATTGGAGGGCTGACTGTCGTGTGGGGAGGGCAGGGACCATTCTGTCTGTCCAAGGTCCTTCTGGCCTCTGTGAGGCACAGGGCCCAGCCTTGCGCTGATGCTTGGTCGGTATTTGCTGCTGAATGAATGACTTGGAGCGGCCCGAGAGGTTTTGTGGAGAAGGCAGGGTTTGAGCTTTGAAGGAGCCTTGGGTCTGGGATGGTGGGGAAGGCAGAAAGAGCTTTCCGGGACCTGAGAGACAGGATAGAGCATGTCATGCAGGTGGGGGCAAAGGATGAGGGCTGGAAACCCGTGGCAGGCCAACTTGAAGAAGCAGCAAAGGCTGGATGATACCAGGCCCTGAACATCAGAGAGACTGAAGGGGAAAGGATGGAGGAATCGATGAATGGGAATATTGTGCTGTCTTTCAACATGAGCTAGGATGAAGATACTTTGATTTCTCAGATTGCTGAAGATGAATAACATTGTCTGATCTAATAAATTAGTAATAATAGTTATTTGATTGAGTCTCACCATGAGCCATAAGTGCTTTACATCAGTGGTCCCCAACCTTTTTGGCACCAGGGACTGGTTTCGTGGAAGACAATTTTTCCACGGACCGGGGGTGGGGGGGTGGGGGGGATGGTTCAAGTGGTGATGGCTGGTGGCAGATGAAGCCTCGCTCACTTGCCCACTGCTCACCTCCTGCTGTGCGGCCAGCTCCTAACAGGCCGTGGAGCAGTAGGTTGGGGACCCTTGCTTTACATACATCAGCTGAGCTAATCCTTACCACACTTTGTGAGGTAGCTGCCATCTCTTTTTCTAGAGAGGAGGAAATAGAGGCTCCGAGAAACTCAGAGAGGTTAAGAAACTTGCCCAGGTCACACAGCTGGCCAGGGCAGAGCAGGGGCTTGAAGCAAGGTGTGCCTGCCTCTGAGGTTCTTAATGACTGGGTTTTACTGCCTCTCAGAGCAGGTGCACTTGGCTCCTGCTGGAACAGCGGGAGTCCCTGGGGGAGCTGGAGGTGTGTCTGCTGCTGTGTCATCCGACAGGCAGGATTGGGCAGGCTGGTAGGAAGTGTGCGCTGGCTTTTCCTGGGGCCAGGCTGGCACAGCTGGACTCCACTGTGCTATGGTAAGACGTGGCGCCAATGCCCTCAAGGTCAGTTGCAGCCACATTCCTCTACATGTCTATTGCTCAAAGACTTGAAAACAGCCTCAAAGGAATAAATAAACGAGGGAACAAAGTATTTGCTCTTCCCTACGAAGCTTGGCTGGGAGTCTCTGTCCCAAACTTCTCACATGCAGAATGCAGTTCCAGGGAGCAGATTAACATTTCAAACTGGTTCGTGCAATTAGACTGGAACACCTGGTTTTGTAATAACTCTCATTTTCCTTGTGTGCGGAGGGGTTCTTGAAATTCCTGTGCTGGGTGGATTACCCTGATGACTGGTCACCAGCTGTTACGTTGGCATGTTGTGCGACAATTGATGGCAGCTCCCTGCTGGCATTTGGCAGGGGCCCCAGCAGAAGCAGGTAGCAGGTTAATGCTGACACCTTCCCTTCCTCCTGTCCCGCGGGCCCAGGCTTCTCTTCGGTGATATGTGGCTTAGGCTGAGGGGAAGAGGGTTGGGAGCTGCAGACCGTGGAGGCCGGCAAGCACCCTTCTCGCCTCAACATCTGGGCTGATTAGTCAAAGCCGAAGGCATGGGCAGGGGGCGGGTGACAGAAGGACATTGGAAGATGTGTTGTGCCAGAATCCAGACCTGCTCTGCGCAGCCCTGAGGCAGACATCTTCATCTGGGGCCTCTATACCAACTTTACTGATGGATAGAGCAAGTTTTAGAATTTCATTTAACAGTAGCAATAAACTCCAAATCCACAAAAAATAAAAACAAAAAAATCTGGAGTCTGGAAAGAAAGAAAAGATATTTATCATTTTTTCCCAACTGCCTAATGGTAAGCTCTCTTGCCCATTGTGTGTGATATTGATGGGATGCAGGGCCCTGCCTCTCTCCCTCAGAATCCAGCCAGGGAGCTTCTCCCCTCTTCAGCCCTGACCACAGGGCACCAGCGTGCAGCTCGGGCTGGACCAGTCAGATGCTCCCACCCAGGCTGCCTTTGAATCTGGTACCAAGACCTCAAGGATGACAGTAAAGGTGAAGGAAGGGGAGACCAGAATCCATCCATTCATCATGGACACAGCTGTGCCAGCAGTCGTGGTGCCCTGGAGGATCGGTGGGGTCCTGATGGAAGGCTTGACTAAAATATGAATTTATTACCTGTTCTTAACTGCTTGGTTCTTGGACACTTTCTAAGACTGGAGATCAGTTTTTAGAAGACAATTATTGGGTTTCAGAGCCCCTTAGACTTTTCTCATCGTCAGCGTCGCTCACCGTTGCTTGTAACTGTCAAATAAAAGACAAATCTGGACTTAGTAATAAGAGAGTTTATTTGAAAGGATTATTCTGGGGGGTGGGAGGGGAAGGGATTATTGTAAAAGGTAGACACTCCCACAGTAATACCTGCAAGGGTCTCAAAGGCTGGGCAAAAGGGAGAGTAAGTAACAGTAGAAAGAACCGGCTGGGCTATAATGATCAGAACAGTAGATCAGACAATGGTTTATTTGCCCTGAGGCCAGGCTGGACGGGCTGGTGGGGGAGCCCAAGTCCAAGCACCTGGGGGAAGGGGAACAGCTTCACTGTTTGGTTAAAAGCATTTTTTTCTGATTGTTCTGATTGAACTGTTGGGCACAAAACAGTATAGCTAACCATTTATGAGGCAAAGAATGGGAATTTGGAGGGTCTGTGTCTGGCCCCACCATAGATAAACAAAGCTGGCATCGTGGGTTGTGTGGGGAAGGTAGGTTTTTTGCAGTGACCCATTTTCCAGAACACCAAAGGGTGGGGAGATTTTTTTAACCTTCACTGATTTCCAGGAGCACAGGGCTCCTGGCTGGTAAGAAGGAAACATGTTTATAAGCCTCTAGTGCTTCCAAGTACGTTATCTCAGTTAGGATCACAGAGTAGGATGCTATTACCATCCCCAATTTACAGTGAGGTGCAGCATGGAACAGAGACGGAAATTCCTGAGGCTTATACACCAAACAATGGCTGAGCTGACACTGGAACCCTGGTCTCTTAGATCGGAGATCTGTACGCGTTCCTTTGTATCATGCTGCCTCTCTGCGTGGACCCCACGACTTACCTAATACTGCAAACCTGGTTTGTTTTTAAGACACTAGCACAATTATTTGATACGTAAAAGATCCATATGTATTTGTGGAATTTTTCATGATAATTATGTTACATCAGTATCCAACAGAATATGAACATGGAGATCAATTGCAATCTCAATTTTCTAGACTGAAATTGTGCTCCATAATTTCTATGCAGTCATCAGCACTTACCCTGCTTAACTCGCTTGTCTTCTAATGCAAAAGGACTGCATTAGCACAGCCATCAAACCCTGCTTCCCCAGCATTACAAGCAATACTGCTGCAAGCTCCCCCCCCTTTTTTTTAACCAAAATAACATTCTTAAGGAATAAAAAAAAGATATAAATCTTACAGTTTTCTCTTTGTATGTTTCCAAATTCCGTACCAAGTAACCCCCCAAACAAAAGACAATGGCGGTGAAGTATTTTATGTAGCATCAGGATGGAGTCCAAAACAGGCTCTGTTTTGGTCCTGAGAAAGCCTGTCTCTGAGAAGACTCTGTTCACACATGGCAGCAACTGTTCAAGGGGAGTCTTCCTGCTGGAAGATGGGAAGAGCAGCTTTTAAGCCTCATGAAACCAGGATGCTGCAGACATGAGGTGAAAGGACCCCAGGATTCTGTCTTCAGGGGAGTGATTGTTTTTCAGATGCCTCCAGGTAGGGGTTAGTGCCTGGGGACTGTTTTCTTCCTCCCACCTCTGCTCCTCCTGGGCTGCCAGGGCTGATAGCTGACCTCTCCTTCTATTCACATGGGACCCCATTCTTCTAGCTGCCTTAGGGGGCTGCCACTCAGTTCCTCCATTGTGTATCCACATCTCAACATCCTGGGCCTCTATGGGACCTCAGAGCCCAAACCCAATATCTCCCAGGGTGATGACCAGCAAAGCCTCTGCTGATCTGGCTATGGGCTCAGGTTCTAGAAGTAGACAGTTCTGGATTTCCTTCTGGCTCTTCCACTGACTTCTTCTGCAGCTTGGATAAAGTGATGTGGCCCTCTGTGCCTTAGTCTCCTCATCCACTGATGAGGTGGTGATAATACTTGTCTCAGTGGGGTTGTTGTGAGGGTTAAATGAGGTAATGCAATCAGTTAAGTGGCATAAAAGAAGCACTTAATGAATGTTAGCTAATAATTATGAGGATGATAAAACAAAGATATTAATCGGTGGGGTACTGGGAAAGGAGAAGAGATTAGCTGGATTCTCTCTCCTTTCCTATGGGAAACACATGGTCACTTTCAAAGCTCATTTCTGGAGCTTTGTTATCTCACCCACTGTTCTCCATTAATGTTCTCTTTGGATGGGACACAGGGTTTCATAATGGTCACCAAGACCTTACTCGCCCTCAATGTGACCTTTAGTTTGACCTTTAATGTGACATGTTTCTCCCTGCTGACCTCCCCGACCCATTCGTGGCCAGGAAATGCCCAATTTACAGTTTGGCTAAGCTTTCCTTATCATGGGGTCTGGCTGCCTTATCTCAGGAGAGGGCAACGTAAGGGGAAAATACCCAACTTCAGCACAAAGCCCAGGTGGATTCAAGTCCTAGCTCTGTCACTTCCTGTCTGTATGGCATCAGGCATACAGATTAGGCAAAATACTTAATCTCTCCGAGCCTCAGTTTTTCCTTCAGTAAAATAGGAATAATTGTAATTTACCAAATAGAGTTATTGTGAGGATTAAATGAGAGATGAGGCATACAATGGCTGGCATATAGTAGGCACTCAGTCAGTGAAGATATTTTTGAATGGATTATACTAAAAAACCACTTAGATTTTTCTTGTTGCTCTATCTGCAAAAAATAGTTAAGAGTGATGGATGGGGCATAGGGTGTGAAATGGGGAAAAGCCCTGAATGAAACCATTACTGATGCTAACATTGGGCTTTGGAAGAGGCAGGCTGTGGGGAGAGGTATTGGGGGGATCGGTCCCCAGTCCCACGTGCGCTCCTGGGCCAATGGTGAGGCAGCTCCCGTCCTGGGTTGGGGATTTGGTCATGCGCATTCACACCTGAGTCCCCTGACAGGTCTCCCTTTCCAAGATCCTGCCCTGCAGCCTTCAGCTCAGACCTTTCCAAAGGGCCTGGAGTTATTCACACAGCAGCACATCTTAATTTGGGGCTGGAAGTGAGTGAGGGCCCGGAGCTCTGATGCCCGCCACTTTGGGAAGGAAGTTAGAGGCCTGTGGGGAGCAGGTTTGGAGGCTGGCTTATTACTTTCCTGTTTCAGTCAGGCAGGCGGTTGCACTTATTCAGTGCCTACAGGGTGGAAAGTAATGCACCAGATGCTGGAGGGAGGAGTTAGGGAATAGAAAGCATGCCCAGTCTCCCTTGCAGAAGAGCTTACACACCATCAGGAAGTTAGGACACACAGTGGAAAAGATACAATAGAGAATTCACGTCACTGTGTGTATTTTTACGAGCTAGGTCTCTGCGGGGGACGGGGGTGAGCTGAGCTGGGGTGGGGGCTGGAGGTTTGGTTTAGATTTGGATGAGGCTCACTAGGAAAGGCTTTCCAGGGAAAATTAACTTGAGCAGGGTTTGGAGCCACCCAGGGAGAGGAGGCGGCTAGGGCCCTGCACAAGGGACTATGGCATTTGCAAAAGTGCAGAAGCAAGATCTGGACGACAGTTGATAAGCCCACTGACGTGGCTGGAGCAGATCATCTTTGAGGGAATGACATGAGGTCTGTGAGGTCATCTTGGGGAAGAGTAGTGGGCGGCGAGGGGGAGCTGCGAGAGCAAGTCTCATGACAGGTGAACAGAACATTCATGTACACCTTCTGGCAGAGGCAGACCTTTCCAGGGAGCTGAGATAAAGTAAGCTCCACCCTATGTAGGTTTGTGTGTGTGTGTGTGTGTGTGTGTGTGTGTGTTTGGTTGAGGTGGGTTGTGAATTACTTAGGACTCTTTGACTGCAAGCAACAGAAACCAAAGTGAGGTAGCTTAAAGCAAAATCTTGTAGAAATAGGAGACTTTAGAAGCTGTTTGCACGGCAAGCCCAGTTTTTACTCAGGTTATATGTTCATTTGGGGGTAGATTAGGGACACTGTGGGGATAATGGCAGAGATAAAGCCACCAGTTCCCCCCTACCCAACCCCCCGCCAAAGAAAAGCCATCCTTTGACCCCCAGCAGGGGCTGGAACCAGTAACAGAAGCCATTAGGCCTCTTTTTCTCCCTCTGTCATCTCTGCTCTTTTTGTGTGTCTGTGTCACTCTGCAGCCTACTTTCCTTTTCACCTTAGACCACGGGGTAGGTGGCAGGCCACCTTAAAGAGACTAATTCAGACTGAATTAGAATTTCCTTATTCCTGATTCCAAATATTGGGAGAAAAAAAATCTGATTGGCCTGATGAGTCAGATGGCTACCCCTGATCCAGTGAACTCCAACTGGGGGAGTGTGGTCACAGGTGCAACGTGACTGCTGGCCCCTGGGGGTGAGATGGGCAAACACCCCAAAGAGGGTCTTGGCAAGTGGCTGTAAGGGCACATGAAGGGAGCTGAGCTTCTGTTGTGGAGCTTGTCTGTGGGGTAGTGGAAAGGCCAGGAGACCTGGGTTCCGGACTTGACTATAAACAGCTTGTGACCTTGGGCACACGTCCCTCCTTTCTGAGCCTCTGTTTCCTCATCTGTCACATGAAATGTTGGGTTAACTGATTCCTCCCAGCTCAGAAAGTGTGTTTCTCTTGCCCATGGATGGGATGATGAGGGCCTGGCTTGGGGCGAGGGCCGTGGAAGTGAAGTGGATATGAGAAAAGCATCATAGGAATAATTGGAAGATGGTGGTGAAGAACTGGTTGTGGAGGGTAAAATAAAGAGGATTCAAGGGACTTAGAAGCTGGAGGATGGTGGCATTACTCATGGCAATAATGCCAGTAGGAAAGATGACCCATTTGCAGAGAGAAAGATGAAGAGCTCAGTTTTAGGTGGTGGGGTATCCAATTTGAGAGACCTGACAATCCCCAGGGATGGTCGCTTGTCAAAAGCCATGCGGTCAGAGGAATGTAGATTTCAGAGTCATTTTCATAGGAGTGATGTTTGAAGCCAGAGGAGATACTGATTTTGAGGGGAAAAAAGGAGAAGGAATTGAAAGATGCCTGGGGGATAAAGAGAGCCACAGGAGAGGGTGTGGCTGGGAGGAGGGGTTTCAGCTGGGCAGGGGCTTGGGTGATGCGCAAATGTGTAAGAAACTAGAGCAGGAGGGAGGAGGGCCACTTCTCAAGGAGCAGTGGGTGTGGATGTCCAACAGTAAGGAGGTTAGAAATGAGAGGCAGCTGAGGCAGAAAAGGCAGTCCATTTTTGAATAAATGAATTGGGCCATGAAGGTGAGAAGGAAAAAACAGGGTAGTAGCTTCAGGGACCAGCAGAGTCAGTGGATTCAAGAGAAACCTCTCTGCCTCCCTCCCTCCCTCCGTTCCTTTTTCACGTGAGGACATAGTGAGAAGGCGCCATCTATGAACCAGGAGGAGGGCTCTCACCAGACACTGAATCTATTGGTGCCTTGATCTTGGACTCCAGCCTCCAGAACCTTGAGAGATGCATTTCTGTTGTTTGAGCCACTTGGTCTGTGATATTTTTGTCATAAACTCAGACAGCCTCCCGCCCTCTCACCTTTCAGAATGGGGCGACCTCAGTTGTGACCCTAAAGGGGATCTTGGGAGCACAGAACCAGCCGGTCCCCTGGGTCATGCACCCTTGGCGATCTTGATAGTTCAGTGGGGAAATTTGTTTCACGGTGGGCTGTCCAGGTGAGAGATTTTTTTCCCCTACAGCTCTTGGCCTCAGATCATTAAGACTGGGAGTTTGAACACTGTCTGAGGGACTCAAAGAATGTCCCCACAATCAGTGGCTCATTCGCTTGTTTCTTAGGCATTGGCCGCCAAAGCATCTCAGTGAAGGGTTACGGACAGTGTCACCTGTGAGCGTTTGGGGAACAGCGACTCATAGGAGCAGAGGACAAGAAGGGCCTGGACCAATGTCCCTAAGCTCTGCACCAGGCAAGCATGTGGGCTTCGTGGGCCCTCCTCTGACCACCACCCCATCAGGAACAAAGAGCCACCCTTGACTCCGGGACCCGCTGCACCTCAGGGTGCGCAAGCCGAGAGATCAGGGTGCTCAGGCGTTCGGGGTTCAGAGTCTTTAAACGCACACCCTTAGGATGACTAAATAGCACTGGTTCCCCCGTGGCCTGTCACCTCATGACTCTCTTAGCTTCCCACGTGGCCGAATTCCCCAAAGGGTCCTGGGGAGCCTCCCAGGCCTGTCACGTGTCCTGGAGAGCTTGTCAGAGCATTTTGTTCATCTTCCATCTCGCTTAACCTCATCTAGCTGATCTTCCTCAAGCAGTGGTTTTAAAAATAGAGGACCTCCTCTCGCCTGAAATTCCCTTCTCCTAAAACATCTCTGCCATCGTCAGAGCCAGCCTCCAGGCCCCTCGTGCCCCTAATTGGCAGCGCTGCCACAGGCTGCTGGTAATGACGTTCCTCTCTGTGCTGGGAGGGGGGCCCCGGGCGCTTCTGCTCCTTCACACCCCCGTCCCGGGGTTGGGGGTGCGGGGCGGGGCCTGGAGGGGTTAAGTTGCCCCATTTGGACTTGCCTCCTGGATCAGGCCACCCTTTCTGGCCTCTCGAGGATGGGCGCCTGATGGAAGCCGGAATGAACTCTGCACGGGAGGCCGGCGGAAGCATCAGTGTGCAGGCGGCAGCATCAGGCAGACAGCTGCCTGCTGCAGGGTGAGCGCTCCCGCCAGCCAGACGCTGGGGCTGGTCTTTTGGCCTGTGTTCAAGCTCAGGCCGGCTTGTGCTTGGCAGGCGCGCCCGTGGGTTCCTTCACTCAGAAGGCGCCCGGCCTTTCCTTTCATCCTGGCTCTGCTACAAGAGACGGGAGCCGGCCAGCTGGCTTTGGGGTGGGCTGAGTCCCTGCACTGTGCCGACGCCCCGCTGGAAGAGCCCGGGAACACGGAGGGGGAAGCAGGTCTTCCTTCCAGAGAACAGGGCCCAGGCCCCGGCTTCCCGGGCGCCCGCAGGCTGAGTGGAAAGCCGGGGGAAGTGTCCTCCGGCCCTGAGGGTCACACGTGTTCGGCCACAGACACGGGGACTTTTCAACCACAGGCCTGTTCCTGTCAGCCCTTTGTGTTTATCCACTCACAGGATTGATTTTCTAGTGAAATCCCCCTACTGCATGATTTAGGTTCATTTATATAAATTATACAGTGATTTATTTAATGACCTACTTGGAGCACTATAAATTCTACAGCATCCGTGCAATTTATTATTTAAACCCCATATAAATCATGCAAGACGAGGAGACGGAATAGTGTGTAAGGATCATGGGCTTGGCTCAAATTGCCTTATGGAAGCTCAAAGTGGGCCTTGTTTTAAGTATGGAAAACAGCGGACATGTCAGCTATTTTGGGGGGGGGCGGTGTCCCAGCAACCTTTGTTTCTTGGCTCAAACAGTGCAGCCCCTGTGGGACTCACTGCGGCCCGCCCTCAGGTGGTGGGGTGACCCACGTTCAGGCTGAGCTGCTGTTAGAAGGAGCCCGCTGGCTCCATGTGGTTAGGTACTCTGTCCCCGGCACTCTGACATTTCTGAACTTTGAAAGGTGAGCCATGCTTCATGCGGAGTGGACAGAATAGGCCCTTAGGCTCTTGTCTAAGCCCCGGCACCTTTGCTTAAAAATTATCCTCTCTTGTGTGAAACTACCCACCTCTTCATCTTCCTTAGTTGGTCAATTCCTTCTCCAGATTTCTCTCCAGGCAGCAGTGGCCAAAGGAAACCCATGACTATATATAAGGAGGCCCACACCTCTCTGCCCCTCCCCAGAGCTGGGAACAGGATGCATGTGACCTAGAAGTACAGTGTGCAGGATCCTTTGAATGTGACAGGTACATCATTCATTCATTCAATCACTCATTCATTCATCCATTCAACAAGCATTTCCTGAGCTCTTCCTCAATTCCGAGGAATAGGAAGAATGAGGTACCATGCATAGTAGGTAAGGGAGTCTTGAAGCCAGGAGACTGGCGCAGAACAGTCTTTGACAGCAACCCCGGCACCGAGCTAGGCGGCCTTAGGAAAGTTTTAAACCTCCTGCTGGACTCTTAGCTTCCTCAGCTGTAAAATGAGGATGAAAACAGTACCCATCATCAGAGGTCATTAATAAGTGAAGAGAAATAAGTGAGATGATGCATAAGTCATTGAGAATGGGACTTGGCAGATAATAAATGCTCAAAAATGTTAATTATTATTTGACATGAATTCTGCCTTCTCAAACTGTAAAATATTGAAGATTTGCAAAACCTGTACGTAAATAATGATGACATAAGGTAGAAAAATATATGTACTATTAAGAAAGGTACAGATGGAGTGCTGAGCTAAGCTTTTCTTTTTTGTCATTTGAATATTTTGTAATAAGTAAATCATACACATGGTGCAAATTCAAAAGGCACAAAAAGAAATACAATAAAGAGTAATTCTCCCTCCCACAGTTGCCTCCAGCCATACAGATTCCCCACCTGGATGCAGCCACTGTTAAGTCTCTTGTGTATCTTTCCAGAAAATCTTTGCACATGGAACATTAAGTGTATACACGCTCTTTCTTTTCACACAAACAGCAGCACACAACCACTGGCCCGGGAAGCCTTCTTTTTTCACTTAGCAATATGTGCTGGAGTACCTTCCTGCAGCTCTGCCCCGTACCATTCTGTGCTTTGCGAAGACATTGCTGAGTTAACCGGCTCTGCATTGCTTCACTTTTACATTGCTTCCAGTATTTCGCTATTACAAAAAATTGCTGCAATAAATATCATTTCTTGTTAAAGTATTTCTTAAGGTTAAGTAATGAGATGCATAATTGCTGAAACAAAGAGTATATGCATCTGTAATTTTTATAGCTGTTGCCAAATTGTGCTTCACAGAGCTTTAACCACCTTCACTCCCACTAGCAATGGTTGTACTGCTTTGCACACCCAGCCAACAAAATGAACCACTAAACTCTTGACCTTTGAGACTGACTATCTTTTTGTCTTTAGGAGCAATTCATAGCCTTTTAAATGAACTGTCTATTCAGTTTTCTATTGAGGAGTTAACTTTTTTCTCATTGATTTGGAACAGCTCTTTGTATATTAAGGAAATTAGCCCAGTGTCAGTGATACATCATTTGCACCACTGCTACGACTGCCCTTGGACCCAAGAGGGGTCCTTGCCTTGGCTCTACTCTGGCTTCCTGTGGATGTGCACTGCCCCACGGTGAGGAGTCTGTAGCACTAAGGGTGTGCTCATTCTTCTAGACCATTCCATGGGTACAGAGGACTCTGGGATTTCCTGCCCAAACAGCACGAAGTCCATTACCAGGTTTCTTTCCCGGGTCCATCCTCCAGAGAGTGGACTGTGCTGCTGGTTTGCACAGCCCTGGATCCACTGTCTTTCGTGTGTGTGTGTGTGTGTGTGGACATGCAGGCTGGGCTGCTCTCAGTGAGTGCAAGGCCCCCCTTGCAGTATGAGATGGAGCCAGGAGTGGGAAGAGAAGGTGCGGGGGTGGGTGGGACTGGGTTAATTCCTCCTACTTCCATGTGTGGTATGGAACTCTGAAGAGTTTAAGAATTCTAAGTCCAATCTGGCCTTCCAGGTGGTTTTGAAGGCATATTTGTCAAGGTAGGAGATCAAAACATATTTTATTTAATTTAAGTTTATTACCTTGATTTATAACTTTTAAATGTTATGACATATGCTGTGTGGGCCTCCGTGTATAATCTTTCCCTGGCCACTTGCCCTGGGCCCTGCAAATGTCAGGGCAGGCCTGACCACATCCTCTAGATTCAGTAGGAACCACAGGGCACACTGGCATGCATGTGCATTTTCCTTTGGCATGAAATCAAGGTCTCCAATTTATCATGGATTTCAGAGCTGGAAGGAAGTACAAGAAAGTCATCCTCACTTTGGACAGTTGCTGTCTTACCCCCATTTTATAGATGGGGCAACTGAGGCCCAGGGAGGTTCAGTGACTTACCTGGAGTCAGTCTGCTTCTTTTCTTTTCCAGGCCCTCTGATATCTTTGCTAAGAGTTTCTGTGAAAACTGCTTCAACATCCAGCTTTTCATTTTGTAATCAAATCAGATAGTGATAAAGTCTCAAGCAAGAGAGAATAAATATAGCTTCACACACAGGGATCAGACTGGATTTTACACCAGACTGGAACTGTCTGTCTTCAGCTGCATCCTCCTGATGACTGCGTTTCATAACAGAGGATCCCTCTCTTTGATTTTCTCCTGTGCGATCATCTGGAAGCATGTGCACCAGATAGTTGGAACAACACCGTTAAAAATATTGATATTGGTGTGGAGTTGTCTGCATCTTAGCCTGTGTGCTGCTCTAACAGCACAGTGGCAAACATGACATCTTCCCTGAGTAATTACAGAAGTCAGCAGACATTTAGAGGAAGCTGGCTGTTTATTGACACCGGAAGGACAGCCTCACAGACCGGGGCTTCTGGAATCATGGCCGTGTGACTTTATAACCCAATTTGTGCTCCTTCCTGGTAAAGAGCAGAGGCCCTGCAGAGAGCCGGCCACTCACCTCAGGCCTGAGAAGCACCCGCAGGTGAGAGAGGCCGCTTCACTGCAGGAGTCAGGAGCCCTGGGCTGCCCCCTCCGCCGCCCCGCCTCCTCGCCTGTGCTGAGTGGCATCTTGAGGCCTGTGTGTGAGGGGGGCCTCAGCAGGTGTTGCCTTCCTCCCCAGGGACATCAGTCTCCTGCCATAGCCATAGGTGGAGCCTGCTGCAGCCTCTGAAGGTCTCTGCTGCCCAGAGAGGCCAAGGGGACAGTGTCCACAGGGACACTGGAGGCTGGCTGGGGGATGGGGAAGACAGGTTCAGGTCCAGGGCTGACCAGGTCGTTCCGCATCTCGACCCCTCCATGCCTGTCTCTGCTTTACCTCTTCCACTGTCACTTAGGAGACCCGTCTCTGCTAAGGAGCTTCCCTTACCTAGCAGGGTTGCTGATGTTAGATTGCTTTCAACCCATTCCCAGTCTTGCTCCTAAGAGGAGAAACTGTGTCGCCCTGGAATCCAGTTTGTTTTCAGCGGGGTGTAGGGTAAGGCACCGAGTCTGCAGCCAGACACACCGAGAATGAGCCTGCCCTCCCTCCAGCCAATCCCTTAACTTCTCTGAGTCTCAGTTTTCTCCTCTGTTGAAAGGAACGATAACGCTCCTCTCCAATGTTAGGGGTTTAAAAGGAGGTGATGCAGGGATGTGCTGATCACAGCTGGCATTGCTTAGTAGTTACTAGTTTTAGAACTCTACATAGCTAATATGTTTTTAACTTTACAAATACTATCACTTAGCTTCCCATTAGTCATCGGAGCGACGTTATAAGGGAAGAAGGATGAGTATTAGTCCATGTAAGCAGAGGAGTTGAGTAAGGCACAGAGAGGTTTTTACAACTTAATCTATACAGATATTCCTGATCATCTGTTGTGTTCAGAGCCCTGCACAACAGATGATCAATCTGCAAATCCTATCCTGCAAATCCTATCCTCGAGAAGTGTATATGCTCATGAGCCGTGTAGTAAAATATAAACTCAGTGAGGGGAGGAACTTCGGCTATTTTGTTTATGGCTGTATCCTCAATGCTCCATAAATGTTTGTTGACTGAATGAATGACGTGGTTCTAACTCAAGACATAAAGAAGGGTAATAGATTTACAAAGCCCTCTGGAAATTCAAAAGTGAGGAAAGGAGTTCTGGCCAGGAAACGTGAGGAATCCTTCAAGGAGGCAATCACGTTTGGCCTGGGCTTTGACGGGGGCGTTGAATCTTAGGCTGAGACAAGAAGAAAGAATATTCCCAGGAGCAGGGGCAACAGGGGCAAAAGCATCGATGTGCCCTGGTGGCCACACTAAGGAAACATGAGCAATGTGTGTTGCCTGGAGATTGGGGTGTGTGATGCCCAAATTCGAGTCAATACTTTGGGCAACCATACATCCAGCTTTGCCAGAAAAAGTCCCAGTTAATGCCTGTTTTGGGTCAATGAATACCTGGTACTTATTTTTAGTGTTGCTTTTTACTTTCAAAAGTGTCCTGGTTTGGAATATATGTCATATGCTCACTGCATCTATAGTGAGAATGAAGCTACAAGGAAAGGTTAGGGTGGAATTAAGGAAAGAAGGTCAAAGAATTGGGATTTCAGTCTCTTGGCCATGGGGCCATGGTGTGAGTGAATGTGTTCAACAGGCAACTGTGACGACCCAGCTCCAGCCGATGGCTGCCATGTAAATAAAGACCTGGGTCATCAGTCAAGGTTCTCCAGAGAGACAGAAGAAGTAGGATCTATACAGATTTACACATAAGAGAAGATTTATTGTAGGAATCGGCTCATGTGGTTTTGGAGACCAGGAAGTCCCATGATTTGCAGTCCACAAGCTGGAAAACCAGGCGAGCTGGTGGTGTAGGTCAGACTGAACCTAAAGAGCTGATAACCGGGGAGGAAGCGGAGGAGGGGGAAGTGGAGGAGGGGGAAGCAGAGGAGGGGGGAAGGTGATGGCGTAGGTCCCAGTCTGAGTCCGTAGAACCAGGAAAGCTGATGTCCGGGGGCAGGAGAAGATGGATATCTCAGCTCAAGCAGAGGGAATGAACTCCCCCTTCCTCCACCTTTTTATTCCACTCAGGCCCTCGATGGATTGGATGACGCCCACCCACACTGGGGAGAAAGATCTTCTTCTCTCAGTTCACTAACGAAAATGCTAACCTCTTCTGGAAACACCTTCACAGACAGACTTAGAATTAATGTTTCATCAGCTGTCTGGGCATCCTGTAGCACATAAAATTAATCATCACATTGGGCTTGCCAGATCTCCTGGTGTTTGAGACAAGTCAGAAATCTGAATTTTTATCTGTAACTTCTGATTTTAAAGTATTGGTTCAAAAATTTTGAAAACACCACGTAGGTCAAACAAAACCTGTCTGCATACTGTAACTGGCATGAGGCCACCAGTCTGCCCCTCTGCTGGGCAGTGGGGAGCTGGGAGGATTTCTGAGGATGGGGGCAGTGGCCCGGTTAGAGCTGAGAGTCACTGGGCCCTGGGTGCTGAGGAGGAGTCAGGTGGGATGAGGGCAGAGGTGGGGCTTGCAGGTGGCCACAGACCAGGTGAGCCACGAGGCAGCTCTGAACGGGGCTGGAGGCAGCGGGGGTGCAGATGGAGACAAGATTCTGGACACACCGCAGAGGCCTGGAGGGCAGAGGCTGGCCACGCCTGGGCCCAGGGCGTTGTGAGGGAGGGCGCAGTGGGGTGAGGCGGAGACCCCAGCAGGTCTGTGGGTTTCACACTGTGGAGGTTACAGTCTCCACAGGAGGGTCCTGTGAGACTCTGCTTCTTCCTCCGTGGGTCCTGAAAGAATTAGCTATCGCCTATCTAGCTATATTGCCTTGGGCTTTGCTGTCCTACACCCTGGTTAACGCCCCAGGAAAAGATGTCCACCTCCGACCTCAACAGCTGCCCCTCTCACTTGGCCCCCAGAATCACCAAGTCGCATTGCTGGAGCCAGAAGCAGCACGGTGAGGAAACGGCTGTTTGTGGCTATCTGACACACCTGCTCTCAAAAAAAAGTCCCTTATGAACCATAAATGCTACCGGTGATGACTCAGTTAGCATATGTCCCCCAAAGGAGTTAACCAAGCTGATAATGGGTTTCTCACACACCACCAGAGGCGGGCTGAGTAGTCAGTGCAGCTCCCGTGATTGACCACCTTCCACCCGTGGAATAGGCTCCGCCACTTCGGGGCTGGGTCTTCCCGCCCCGAAGGAGCTGGCGCCAGTGTTTGCACCGCCAGAGCTCCTGGACAGCAAAGCCAAAGGCAATATGGCTAGACAGGTGACAGCTAATTCTCACCATGGCCATGTGAGGCGGGCCTGATATTATCCCCATATCAAAAACTGAGGCTCCAAGGGGAGAGGAGAGATAAGGCAGCAAAACGGAGAAAAAAGACCAAGTCAAGTACCCATCAAACTAAGGCCTATTGCGGGCGGGATGCACTTACCTCCTAGACAATACTGTCTGAGTACAGGAAGGACACTGAGCTCTGTCTTCGCTCAGCCAAGTGCTTTCCTGAGGGAGAAAAAAATAATTCTGCGCAGCTGCCGTCCTCCTTCCTCCCTGTAGCGCTGTTGTTCTGTATAATGCGGGGGGGTGAAGACAAGATATTTTGGATCCAGTCTCAGCCCCACCACGTAATAGCTGTGTGACATTGAACAAATGACTTAACCTTTCTGTCCCTCAGTTTCCCCACCTGTCAAATGGGGATAATAAGGACACCTACCTTCAAGGTTGTTGTGAAACTTCAATGAGTAAATACATAAGTAACAGGGTGTTTAAAAGGTTTCCATTGTGGAGCCAGGATACAGGAGGGGTGGAAATCCAGTGCTGGGGGGCTGCATCCTGTGCAGAACAAGAGGAGATAAACGACACCTGGTCATGCACTTCTGAACCTTTTCACCACAGCAGGGTACAAAAGGGGCGAGAGAGATTGAGAGCTCTTCCTGAGAGACTTGTTGGTGAGCTGGGGTTCCTTCCCCCAACCTTCCCCATCCCACGGGGGAGTGGTGGGGAGGCGAGGACCACTCAGAGAGCCAGAAAAGACCCCCGTCACTGGGGACACATGGGGACTGGTGCAGGGCTTACACCTGTGGCTATCTATCTATCTATCCATCCACATCTTATTGGTTCTGCTTCTCTGGAAGTAAACACTGAGGTTGAAGGGCTACCTTCAGGGAAGGCTAGCAGAAGAAGACACACTGCCCACATTGTAGAATCCATGAAAGTGCCACCTGAGAAAAACAGTCAGTTTTTAAGCCCTGCCAAGTCCAGAGAGTGAAAGGCCATCTTATGTTAGGGCCAGTCACGTAATTACCTTCCTGCCTCCTTACTTACTCCCTCCCCTGCTTCCACTGGGGCTGAGGGTAGGGCCGGGGGGCAAAGGAGCAGCCAAGGAAGATGGAGGACATGGGAGAGACAGGAGAACCTGACTATACCTGCTTCCCAGGTTTCCACTGGTCCCGTGGGCGGGGGAGTAATAGAAACTGCCAGGCAGCAAGGAAGCATCAGTTCAGGTTCCTGAGAAGCAGAGATTGTTGGAATACCTGTGAAGAATAAAGGGGAAGAAAGCAAGATTATGCAGAGGGAGAGGCTTTTGGCCATGATGTAGAAGAGAAAAGGAAGGAGAATTGGGTAGGAAGAATCCCAGACCATAGTGCAATGCTGAGCAAGTCTGGGTGGGGCTAGCTAGCCCCCAACTCGTCCCCTAGCAAAAGTTGCCATCAGAAGAGTCCCCTCGCTGGTGGAAATGGCCTGGTTCTGGCCATGCTTGGCCTTCAGCTGGGAGCAGCCCTGGGAAGTACAGCCTTGGTGCAAGTGTGGTAGTGGGTCCCCAGGGTGGGCTGGACTGTCAGTCAGCTCTGCTCCCCACAGCAGGTTCCCCTGAAGGAGAATTAAGCAGTCACCTCCATGGCCACCATAGGCCCCCCCACACCTCCCCACACCCTCTTGCTTGCTCCCCAATAGTTACACATGCTGCAGAGCCCACATGCAGCAGAGCCCGGCTGCAGAAGAGAACATTCTAACTCCAAGTCAAGTTTTGGTTATTGCTTGGGAGCTGACCAGTGTTGACTGCTGAATTGAGACTGTTTGCATTTGAAAGTGACTATAGACGTCTTTAATACCTATGAGTGACCAGAAGAACTATGTAGACTATTTAAGTTTTCATCCAAGAAGGGCCACTTCCACTGAGGAGGTAAAAATGAACCATGGGTCTCCAAGTAAAAATACCTTTATGACACTATTTCCTGAGTCCTGCTCATTCAATGTAGTGGTTACAGCTATAAAGTGCTTAGAATAATGGCCGGCCTACAGTAACCACTAGATAATAGAGGTTAGCTTCAGGCAACCCTGAGGTCCTAGAAAGAGGAGAGAGAGGAGACTGGGGACAGGAAAAGACAGGGGAAAGCAGAAAGAGCAGATATGTGTCAGTGCGCGTGTCCAGCCCTCTTGCTAGCAGCTGAGCTCTGGGGGAGCCTTCCCCACGCATGAGGTCTGCAAGGAGCTGGGGCGGAAGGGGGATGGCTCAACATCCATCTCTGGCATTAATTAGATCATTAAGCCACTGTATTTGGAGGAAGAGAAAGATGTCCATCTGTCCTGCTGGCTGGAGCCCAACTCTCTGGGGAATGTGTGTACTTCCCTGGAGGAGTGGGTGTGTCTTTTTGGTTATTCAGAGAATACCCGACCCCAACCTGGCCCTAAAGCAACATCAGTCATCTCTATTGAACCTTGCCAGCAGCTATGAAGGGCTCTGTAAAAGTGAAAAATCCATTCTTGTTTCTTAGGATGCTGAAAATATAGTTGGAGAGAAAAGACATGTGAATAGAAAATTGATAATACTTAATGAAAGCTCAAAGTAAATGCTCAGGTGATAATGAAGAGCTGGCATTAGGGCATTGCAGGTTTAACTACCAGATGAATGCTTCCAGCCAGAATTGCTATAGGAGTTCAGGACCGGGAGACAACTGGGTTTGGAATTGGACAGAATCACATTCCTGCCTTCACTTGCTGAGTGACCTTGAACACAGGACTTAACCCCTCTGAGCTTCAATTTCCTACCCTGTGAGGGGGTACAGGAATATGGGAGAATAGAATGATATGGTGCTGGTGAAAACATACTGTGTTTTATAAGAGTTAATTTTCTTTCTTTCTTTCAGATGGTTGGAGTAGCAAGAATGGCCACGGGCTAATGGGACTTGAGCTGAGCCTTACACTAAGTGGAGGATTTGGTGGGTGTGTTGTCACAGGTAGATTATGGTACAGGACAAGCTTAGAGGAGGGGAAGTTCAAGGTGTCTTGGTTAATATGACTGCAAGAGTTTGACTGATATGGGGGTGGGAGACATAAAGGTGACGGAAAGGTGAGTTGGGGGTTGAGACTGGGGGTCCTTGAATTCCAGGATCACAGTAGAGTACGTCCCCTACATACAAATGAGTTCCGTTCCGAGAGCGCATTCGTAAGTCCAGTTTGTTTGTAAGTCCAACAAAGTTAGCCTAGGTACCCAACTAACACAATCGGCTATATAGTACTGTACTGTAATAGGTTTATAATACTTTTTACACAAATAATACATAAAAAAACAAACACAAAATAAAGAAAACATTTTTAATCTTACAGTACAGTACCATGAAAAGTACAGTAGTACAGTACAACAGCCGGCATATAGGGGCTTGCATGGAGTGAACAGGCAAGAAGAGTTACTGACTGGAGGAGGGAGAGGAGGTGGGAGATGGTAGAGCTGAAGGATGGTCAGCAATAGATGGAGGGCAAGCTGCAATTTCACTCATGCCTGACGTTGATGGAACGCACATTCACATCTTTGGAAGTTCACAACTTGAAGGTTTGTATGTAGGAGACTTACTGTAATAGCTACAACCATTTAGCTAATGATATGGGCTGAATTGTGTGTCCCCTCCCCAAATTCATAAGTCGAAGTCCTAACCCCCAGTACTTCAGACCGTGACCACATTTGGAGACAATGTCTTTACATAGGTAATTAAGGTAAAATGAACCCTTTAGGGTGGGCCCTAATCCAGTATGACTGGTGTCCTTATAAGAAGAGGAGATTTGGATACACACAGAGGGAAGACAATGTGAAGACATAGGGAGAAGACAGCCACCTGCAAGCCAAGCAGAGAAGCCTACACAGATCTTTTTCTCACAGCCCTCAGAAGGAACCAACCCTGCGGATACCTTGATCTCAGACTTCTAACTTCCAGAGCTATGAGAAAGTAGATTTCTGTTGTGTAAGCCACCCTGTGTATTGTATCTTTTTACGGCTGCCCTAGCAAACAAATACAGCCAGGGTAAGCACTTTCCATGTTTTCTCTTGTCAATAGGCAATGAGAGTAATGTTTTCATGATGGAATGATTACAGCCTTGGAGTGAGAGCTTGGAGTCAAATCCTGGATCCACCATTTATAGCTTGGACATCAAATGCAGATGATAGTAATAGTGGAAGTGGGTTTGGAAGAGAATGTAATAAATGGTGTGGAGATTTACTTAGGACCTAAGCAGGATGAAACCATACACAGTCTAAAGTGCTGTCCCCTGAGCTTGGTCTCAGGAGGACATCTATGAGCCCTATAATTGCTGGCAAACTCTTTACCAGTTTTACCTGGATCTTGACCCAGAGCTCTCCTATAATGTGCCACAGAAATGTTTTTGTTTCTGGCTAGATCCTTCCTGTGATGGCTACACCTTGACAGGCCCTGGATTTAGTCTGTTTTCTCTGTTCTGCTGCCCTCAGCTCCCTTCCCTGGCTGCTCTGACCAACTTCCTTGTACATAACAAGGTCTTGGTCATTGTTATGGACTGAATGTTTTTGTCCCCTGCAAATACATATTTTGAAATTCTACTCCCCAATGTGATGGTATTAGGAGATGGTGCTTTGGGGGGTGGTTAGATCATGAGGGTGGAGCCCTCATGAATGGGTTTAGTGTCCTTATAAAAGGGACCCCAGAGAACTCTCTTGCCCTTTTTTTGCCATGTGAGGACACAGTGAGAAGTTGGCAGTCTGCAGCCTAGAAGAGGGCTCTCACCAGAACCTGACCATGGGGGCATCTTGATCTCAGACTCCCAGCCTCCAGACTGTGAGAAATAGACACTTATTGTTTAAGTCACCAAGTCTATGGTAATTTGTTATAGCAGCCCAAACTGACTAAGTCATCGACTAAGTATTTTGGTGAATATAGTTTTTGAAGCAGAAGGTGCTAGTAGTTGGTAAAGAACTGACTGTAAACAGAATAGGAAGATTGGGTAACTTCATTGGCTTTAAAAAAAGGATACTTTATATTTTCTCCACTTAAAAGTAACACATTATAAGAAATTTAGAAAATATCTCTCATATAATTAAAAGGAGAGAGAAGAAAATTACTCATTCTGATCACATAAAGATAATAAAGTAATCAGTACACTGAGCAAGTGATAATCCCTAAAATATATGTAAACAATTTCCAGACTTGTTCAAACTGCTGTTCAGGCCTGTTCAAACCTGCTCTCGGGCTAGTACTTTTTTGTTCCTTTGATAATATCTAGGGCAGATGACTCATGACTCTACCACCTCAAATAATAAAATTCTTTTGTAACTTTTAATCACAAAACAGACCCTTTTAGTAATTTAAATGTCTATTCTGTGTAATACAAAATTCAGGATTTAATTTAAAGTTTCTCTGTAATAGAGACTGGCAGCGGTCTACCAAAATCCTTTTTTTCCCATTTTCCATTATATTCAATACTAAGGTTTCTGATCACCTGGCTGGTGAATTGGATTACACTTCCCAGTCTCCTTTGCAGTTAGGAGTGATCATGTGGCTGAATTCTAGCCAATGGAATATGAGTAGAAGGGATACGTTTCACTTCTAATCCTGTCCCTTAAAAACTTCCCATATGTGCTCCTCCATACTATTTCCTCTTTCTGGTTGACTGAGATGGAAGTGACCCCAGGGTGCTTTTGGAAGCTGTGTGTTAAGGATCGTCAGCCAGGATCCCTGAATAACTGTGCAGCAAAGCTTCCTGCCTTCCTCTCTATCCCAACCTGGAACTTTCCTGTATAGTTTTATGAGCAAGAAATAAAGCTCTATTGTGCTGAGTCACTAAATGTTTGGGTTTGTTTGTTACTGCAGCCTAGCCTACTCTAATACATTCTCCACTCAGGTCTGCATCAGGCTAAAAGCCTGCAGTGGGAAAGGGGTACAACTAGTATTCTCTCTCTCTGCTTTGTGCCTCCTTTCCCTGCCCTCAACTCTGCTGACCCTCTGTAGTTTCAGAGCCCCCTGGGGTTGTCAGGAGCACAGGAGAGAAGTCAGAGACAGGAGCGATCTTGCTTGACTGGGACCATCATGAACTTGCTGTTTTTGTCCTCATTGTTTTGGTACATATTCTAAGTCTACTCTCTCTTGTGGGTTGCTTATGTGGAGTGTGCTAGAAAGCTTCTGTTTCTCCCTCCAGATTTAATCTCTCACCCCCTTCAACCTGCTTTTGCCCCAAATGGCTGACCAGCATAGACTGTATCAAAGGGCTTCTTCAACTTTTGGCTTCTGCTTTAGTTTGGCCAATGGGGAGCACTGGAAGGAGACTGGGACCTTTATTTCCCTGATTCTCTCCCTGTAAGGTAGCATTGAGTGGTTGCATCCCTCTGTTGAAGGTCACAGCTCCTGCTGGGAAGTTCTCTCCATACGCTGCTCTCTGCATCTGGGCTCCGGTAACCACTCTTGCCCTCACCCCTTCAGGATGGTAAGCATGCCAGGCTGTTATTAGCTCCACAGCACTGCACTGTTTCACAAGGTCTCTCTCTACCCTGCCCACACCTTCATATACACTCTCTTTATTAAACTCTCCTCAAATTACCTAATTTGAGTGCTACCTATTCTCCTGCTACTGTGGGATCTTTGGAGATGCCCCCAGCAGAAGCATCCAACAGGGTGCACTTCTGGTGAAGTAGCCAGTACATCTACTATGCTGCTGGCTTAGGATTCGACCCTCAGCTCCTGAGCGTTCCATGGCTTGTTCCCTCCATTGGAGGTCACATTGTCCCTCCAAGTGCTCAACTGGAGGAGGAAATTGAGGCTCAGAGACGTCCTGTGACTTGCCCCGGGCCCAAGAGCTAGTTACTATCACAGCTGGTGCTCTGCCTTCTGCCATGTTTCCACATGCATTACCAACCACGTTCCCAAAGCCTCTGCAAGCTTGTACTCCCACCAGTTAAAAAATGAAATTATCCTTCTTTTCAGCCTGACTAGAATTCTGCATGAATTAGAATGAGTTGATGGAGCTGGTCTTGGGAGAGCTGCTTCTTCTGGCATGAAGACAAATGCCTGTTTGATAAGATGATTCTATCAGGAAGTTACAGGAAGGAGATATAACAAGTAATTTAGGCTTGGATTCTGCTGTGCTTCTGCTGAATAAGACTGCCAGTGACTCAGTGAAAATCAGACTGCCAGTAACAGGGCCCCCTCGGCAGGTACACGTGAGCCAAGTGGCTGTGTTTGTAAACACTTTAGTTTGAGTTGGGGCTTCTTTGCTCCCATAACAATTCCCCTCCCCAGCCGCCCACTGCTCTCAGGCCTGAAAACATCTTACAGACTCCTGGACATCTCTTGGCAAATGCAGTATTGACACAACAGCACCTCAGCTGCTACTGGAAGCAGGGTGGGAACGGATTCATTGCTCTCTTGTCTCACACTCTTTAGAGGGTAGCTATCTTGCCAGCCCTTCAGCCTGGGTTTCCCTACAAAGTGACGCAATAATAGGCATCAGGAGTTGCTTCCTCAGTATGCTTTCCTTGACCCAGCCCATGGGCTGGGTACCACTCCTAGGTGCTTTCACAATGCCCTGTTCTTAAGACCTCTGTTAGTTCAACAAGTGTTTATTCAGTACCAACTATGTGCCTAGCCCTGTTCTAGGACCTTGCTCTAAAATCTAGACTCTATCATAGTACTTGTATCACTGTTTTGTAATTGTTTGTCTACTCCAAAAGACATCAGGAAAATCACTGACTTTAAATAAGAAATATTCATATTTCAATTTTTTAAAATCAAGAACATTGAAAACATTCATACCACTTAATGTAATCTTGCTGCATTTTAGGAGTATATTCAAGATAAATAGAAATGAAGAGACTTCAGACAAAGTTGGTTATTATAGCATTGTTTATGGAACAAAAACATCAGGAAATAATGAAATATAAAACATAGGAAACATAGGTTACATATATTAATGCACATCATATAGGGGAATACTACTAAGTTTTAACATTGTGGAAATATTCATATTTTTAGCTTGGCTAGAATTCTGCATGAGTTCTAAGAGGCCATGTATTATTATTATCTACAAAATATTTTATTAAAAATTATTATTAAAAAAATTCTTTGCAGCCTAGTGCATTGCACATTGCCAGAAAATTGTAGGTACTCAATATGTATTTAGTGAATGAACAGATATAGCATTTGGGTTGACTATTGGATAAGCTGGAGTTTGGGGTTTCCTTGACAGTCTTTTTTTTTGGCAGGGGCGGAAACCAAGACAGTGAATTGCTGTTCAGTGTCACATCCAAAGCAGTGGGCAGAGTTCATATTGGAACACAGACTCCTGGAGTGCCCACCCCACTTTCCTTCACTCTCCTTCCTGTTTCTTCTCTCTCTTTTTTTTTTAATTTAAATTATTTATTTATTAATTTTGGCTGCGTCGGGTCTTAGTTGCAGCATACGTGATCTTCGTTGAGGCATACGGGATCTTTCGTTGTGGTGCACAGGCTTCTCTCTAGTTGTGGTGTGAGGGTTTTTTCTTTCTTTTTTTTTTTTGCATATATCTTTTTAAAAAAATTTTTATTTAATTTAGTTTTTTGTACTGCAGGTTCTTATTAGTCATCCATTTTATACACATCAGTGTATACATGTCAAGCCCAATCACCCAATTCATCACACCACCACCCCTCACCCCTGCCGCTTTCCCCCCTTGGTGTCCATACGTTTTTTCTCTACTTCTGTGTCTCAATTACTGCTCTGCAAACCAGTTCATCTGTACCATTTTCTAGGTTCCACATATATGCGTTAATATAAGACATTTGTCTTTCTCTTTCTGACTTACTTCACTCTGTATGATGACAGTCTCTAGATGCATCCACGTCTCTACAAATGACCCAATTTCGTTCCTTTTTATGGCTGAGGACCATTGTATATATGTACCACATCTTCTTTATCCATTCATCTGTTGGTGGGCATTTAGGTTGCTTCCATGACCTGGCTATTGTAAATAGTGGTGCAATGAACACTGGGGTGCATGTGTCTTTTTGAATTATGGTTTTCTCTGGGTGTATGCCCAGTAGTGGGATTACTGGGTCATATGGTAATTGTATTTTTGCTTTTTAAGGAACCTCCATACTGTTCGCCATAGTGGCTGTATCAATTTATATTTCCACCAACAGTGCAAGAGGGTTCCCTTTTCTCTACACCCTCTCCAGCATTTGTTGTTTGTAGATTTTCTGATGATACCCATTCTAACTGGTGTGAGGTGATACCTCACTGTAGTTTTGATTTACATTTCTCTAACAATTAGTTATGCTGAGCAGCTTTTCATGGGCCTCTTGGCTATCTGTATGTCTTCTTTGGAGAAATGTCTATTTAGGTCTTCTGCCCATTTTTGGATTGGGTTGTTTGTTTTTTTAGTATTGAGCTGCATGAGCTGTTTATATACTTTGGAGATTAATCCTTTGTCCATTGATTCATTTGCAAATATTTTCTCCCATTCTGAGGGTTGTCTTTTCATCTTGTTTATGGTTTCCTTTGTTGTGCAAAAGCTTTGAAGTTTCATTAAGTCCCATTTGTTTATTTTTGTTTTTATTTCCATTACTCTAAGAGATAGATCAAAAAAGATCTTGCTGTGATTTACGTCAAAGAGTGTTCTCCCTATGTTTTCCTCTAAGAGTTTTATAGTGCCCAGTCTTACATTTAGGTCTCTAATCCATTTTGAGTTTATTTTTGTGTATGGTGTTAGGGAGTGTTCTAGTTTCATTCTTTTGCATGTAGCTGTCCAGTTTTCCCAGCACCACTTATTGAAGAGACTGTCTTTTCTCTATTGTATATCCTTGCCTCCTTTGTCATAGAGTAGTTGACCATAGGTGTGCGGGTTTATCTCTGGGCTTTCTATCTTGTTCCATTGATCTATGTTTCTGTTTTTGTGCCAGTACCATATTGTCTTGATTACTGTAGCTTTGTAGTATAGTCTGAAATTAGGGAGTGTGGTTCCTCCAGCTCCATCGTTTTCCCTCAAGACTGCTTTGGCTATTCGGGGTCCTTTGTGTCTCCATACAAATTTTAAGATTTTTTGTTCTAGTTCTGTAAAAAATTCCATTGGTAATTTGATAGGGATTTCACTGAATCTCTAGACTGCTTTGTGTAGTATAGTCATTTTCACAATATTGATTCTTCCAATCCAAGAACATGGTATATCTCTCATCTGTTGGTATCATCTTTAATTTCTTTCATCAGTGTCTTATAGTTTTCTGCATACGGGTCTTTTGTCTCCCTAGGTAGGTTTATTCCTAAGTATTTTATTCTTTGTGTTGCAATGGTAAATGGGAGTGTTTCCTTAATTTCTCTTTCAGATTTTTCATCATTAGGGTATAGGAATGCAAGAGATTTCTGTGCATTAATTTTGTATCCTGCAACTTTACCAAATTCATTGATTAGCTCTAGTAGTTTTCTGGTGGCATCTTTAGGATTCTTTATGTATAGTATCATGTCATCTGCAAACAGTGACAGTTTTACTTCTTCTTTACCAATTTGGATTCCTTTTATTTATTTTTCTGCTCTGATTCTCATGGCTAGGGCTTCCAAAACTATGTTGAATAATAGTGGTGACAGTGGACATCCTTGTCTTGTTTCTGATCTTAGAGGAAATGCTTTCAGTTTTTCACCATTGAGAATGATGTTTGCTGTAGGTTTGTCATATATAGCCTTTATTATGTTGAGGTAGGTTCCCTCTATTCCCACTTTCTGGAGAGTTTTTACCATAAATCGGTGTTGAATTTTATCAAAAGCTTTTTCTGCATCTGTTGAGATGATCATATGGTTTTTATTTTTCCATTTGTTAATATGGTGTATCACATTGATTGATTTGTGTATATTGAAGAATCCTTGCATCTCTGGGATAAGTCCCACTAGATCATGGTGTATGATCCTTTTAATGTGTTGTTGGATTCTGTTTGCTAGTATTTTGTTGAGGAATTTTGCATCTATATTCACCAGTGATATTGGTCTGTAATTTTCTTTTTTTGTAGTATCTTTGTCTGGTTTTGGTATCAGGGTGATGGTGGCCTCATAGAACGAGTTTGGGAGTTTTCCTTCCTCTGCAGTTTGTTGGAAGAGTTTGAGAAAGATGGGTGTTAGCTCTTCTCTAAGTGTTTGATAGAATTCACCTGTGAAACCTTCTGGTCCTGGAATTTGTTTTTTGGAAGATTTTTCATCACAGTTTCAATGTCATTACTTGTGATTGGTCTGTTCATATTTACTATTTCTTCCTGGTTCAGTCTTGGAACGTTATACCTTTCTGAGAATTTGTCCATTTCTCCCAGGTTGTCCATTTTATTGGCATAGAGTTGCTTGTAGCAGTCTCTTAGGATGCTTTGTATTTCTGTGGTGTCTGTTGTAACTTCTCCTTTTTCATTTCTAATTTTATTGATTTGAGTCCTTTCCCTCTTTTTCTTGATGAGTCTGGCTAATGGTTTATCAATTTTGTTTATCTTCTCAAAGAACCAGCTTTTAGTTTTATTGCTCTTTGCTACTGTTTTCTTTGTTTCTATTTCATTTATTTCTGCTCTGATCTTGATGATTTCTTTCCTTCTGCTAACTTTGGGTTTTGTTTGTTCTTCTTTCTCTAGTTCCTTTAGGTGTAACGTTAGATTGTTTATTTCAGATTTTTCTTGTTTCTTGAGGTAGGCTTGTATAGTTATAAACTTCCCTCTTAGAACTGCTTTTGCTGCATCCCATAGGTTTTGGATCATCGTGTTTTCATTGTCATTTGTCTCTAGATATTTTTTGATTTCCTCTGTGATGTCTTGTTATTTAGTAACGTATTGTTTACCCTCCATGTGTTTCTGTTTTTTACGTTTTTTTCCCTGTAATTGATTTCTAATCTCATAGCATTGTGGTCAGTAAAGATGCTTGATATGATTTCAATTTTCTTAAATTTACTGAGGCTTGCTTTGTGACCCAAGATATGCTCTATCCTGGAGAATGTTCTGTGCACACTTGAGAAGAAAGTATAATCTGCTGTTTTTGGATGGAATGTCCTATAAATATCAATTAAATCTATGTGGTCTATTGTGTCATTTAAAGCTTGTGTTTTCTTATTAATTTTCTGTTTGGATGATCTGTCCGTTGGTGTAAGTGAGGTGTTAAAGTCCCCCACTATTATTGTGTTACTGTCAATTTCCACTTTTACAGCTGTTAGCAGTTGACTTATGTATTGAGGTGCTCCTACGTTGGGTGCATATATATTTATAATTGTTATATCTTCTTCTCAGGTTGATCCCTTGATCATTATGTAGTGTTTTTCCTTGTCTCTTGTAACATTCTTTATTTTAAAGTCTATTTTATCTGATATGAGTATTGCTACTCCAGCTTTCTTTTTTTTTTTTATTTTTAAAAAAAAATTTTTTTTTTTTTTAATTAATTTTATTTTTGGCTGTGTTGGGTCTTCGTTTCTGTGCGAGGGCTTTCTCCAGTTGTGGCAAGTGGGGGCCACTCTTCATCGCGGTGCGCGGGCCTCTCACTGTCACGGCCTCTCGTGCCGTGGAGCACAGGCTCCAGATGCGCAAGCTCAGTAGGTGTGGCTCACGGGCCTAGTTGCTCCGCAGCATGTGGGATCTTCCCAGACCAGGGCTCGAACCCGTGTCCCCTGCATTGGCAGGCGGATTCTTAACCACTGCGCCACCAGGGAAGCCCCCAGCTTTCTTTTGATTTCCATTTGCATGGAATATCTTTTTCCATCCCCTCACTTTCAGTCTGTATGTGTCCCTGGGTCTGAAGTGGGTCTCTTGTAGACAGCATATACATGGGTCTTGTTTTTGTATCCATTCAGCAAGCCTATGTCTTTTGGTTGGAGCATTTAATCCATTCACGTTTAAGGTAATTATCGATATGTATGTTCCTATGACCATTTTCTTAATTGTTTTGGGTTTGTTTTTGTAGGTCCTTTTCTTCTCTTGTGTTTCCCACTTAGAGAAGTT
The DNA here is from genome assembly GCF_965194805.1 of Balaenoptera borealis. Classification (NCBI taxonomy): domain Eukaryota; kingdom Metazoa; phylum Chordata; class Mammalia; order Artiodactyla; family Balaenopteridae; genus Balaenoptera; species Balaenoptera borealis. The sequence goes on along the minus strand of NC_138868.1, from coordinate 87,864,739 downwards.
CCTTTAGCATTTGTTGTAGAGCTGGTTTGGTGGTGCTGAGTTCTCTTAGCTTTTGCTTGTCTGTCAAGCTTTTGATTTCTCCATCGAATCTGAATGAAATCCTTGCTGGGTAGAGTAATCTTGGTTGTAGGTTCTTCCCTTTCATCACTTTAAGTATATCATGCCACTCCCTTCTGGCTTGTAGAATTTCTGCTGAGAAATCAGCTGTTAACCTTATGGGAGTTCCCTTGTATGTATTTGTCATTTTTCCCTTGTTGCTTTCAATAATTTTTCTTTGTCTTTAATTTTTGCCACTTTGATTACTATGTGTCTCGGCGTGTTTCTCCTTAGGTTTATCCTGTATGGCACTCTCTGCACTTCCTGGACTTGGGTGGCTATTTCCTTCCCATGTTAGGGAAGTTTTCGACTATAATCTCTTCAAATATTTTCTCTGGTCCTTTCTCTCTCTGTTCTCCTCTGGGACCCCTATAACGTGAATGTTGTTGTGTTTAATATTGTCCCAGAGCTCTCTTAGGCTGTCTTCATTTCTTTTCATTCTTTCTTCTTTATTCTGTTCTGCAGCAGTGAATTCCACCATTCTGTCTTCCAGGTCACTTATCCGTTCTTCTGCTTCAGTTATTCTGCTATTGATTCCTTCTAGTGTATTTTTCATTTCAGTTATTGTATTGTTCATCTCTGTTTGTTTGTTCTTTAATTCTTCTAGGTCTTTGTTAGACATATCTTGCATCGTCTCGATCTTTGCCTCCATTCTTTTTCCGAGGTTCTGGATCATCTTCACTATCATTATTCTGAATTCTCTTTCTGGAAGATTGCCTATATCCGTTTCATTTAGCTGTTTTTCTGGGGTTTTATCTTGTTCCTTTATCTGGTAACATAGCCCTCTGCCTTTTCATCTTGTCTATGTTTCTGTGAATGTGATTTTTGTTCCACAGGCTGCAGGATTGTAGTTCTTCTTGCTTCTGCTGTCTGCCCTCTGGTGGATGAGGCTATCTAAGAGGCTTGTCCTCCTTCCTGTTTCTGTGTCATCTTGCCCTGGTGTGGCCAGTACAACCACATGAGGTGAATGTGAAGAGAGAGTTTTTGCATCTGAGTTCTGTGAAGAGGGTACAGGGAGTTGAGAAAACTGTGCAGATATCACCATGATCTTTGAATGTTCTAGATGAGGACACTGAGGTCCAGAGTATTGTGGCTTGCCAAGGCCACCCAGCTGGAGAGTTGGCGTGAGAAATTAAGTCAACTACCTTTTGGCCACACAACACCAGTGAACCAGTGTTGTGGTTTAGTGAGGGACCTGTCCTGGAAGCATTTATGGTCTGAGTGCCTCCTTTGTGGTCTAAGTACTGACGGTCAACAGTTGATGATTGGTGAGCAATCAGGTCAGGTGGGCAGATGTTTGGGGAAGTAGTGTGTGTCCTTCCTCCCCCAGCCCTCCCAGCTCCTAGCCCTGCTGTGCCCTGTGCCTGTAGCAGGGGATCCGTGAATATGTATGGGCATGAATTGATACTTTGCCTCAGGAATCTTAGAACACTGCAAAACAACATTAACAGTCGTTTGTATAACACTTCACAGTTCTCTAAGTGCTTTCGCATACATTATCTCATTTCAGGTACCTGTTCTCATTTGAAATTTTTGCAGGTGTAAGCATATAATTAAAATATCAATTAAGCCACGTTCTGAAATAAATCAGTCTGTGCTCGAACAGGAATTAAAAAGTAAAAAAATGACAATTTGTCAATCTAGGACTGATCCCCAGGTCTGACACACAACCCACCTTCCCTCCCCTGCAGCTTTGCTCCAACTTCATAGTGCCCACCTACCTGCATCATCAGTTCTTGATTTTGCTCTTTCTGTGCCCTCTGTCAGGAATTGTCTCCTTCCCTTAACCGTTTGTGGAAGAAAGTCTTCCTTACCCTTCAAAGCCCTGGTTCTATATCTCTAATTTTGTTATAGTTTTCCTAACACCTTCTTTTGCCCCCTCCACTCTTGCAGAATTAGCTTCTCCCCCTGGGTGCTCCCACAGACTGCGTTATAGCACTTCTTACGTTGTATTCTACTAATTAACTTTGTTCACTCTCCTTCATCAGACTGAGCATCTTGATGGCCGAGCTGTTTTATCATCTCTAGCGCCTGCTACCCTGTAGATGTGGGATGCATGTCTGTTACGTGAATTAAGACATGAGCCTGAGGCATTTGGTGGCCAGATGGGGCATCCCCGGTGGATTAACATTTATACCCTGCTGTTCCCCATGTGCCCCAGCCTGCTGCCAAACAGAGCAGGTTCCCTGGGGCAGAGGTCAGCACTGAGGAACAAGTCACTCTTTCAGTGCAGCCCTGTTTCCACACGAAGCTGCTTGCCAGGTAAAGAACTTGTTTGCTTTACTTTTTAACCAATAACAAAACAAAACAAAAGAAAACCCTACAAAAATCCATTTTCTTTTGCAAACAATAAAATACCTAGGAAGCATTATGGAAGATTTGGCTTCTCTGAACACATCTGGCAATGTATTCTATGTTGCTTTTTCCAAAAAATAATTGCCTCTGTAGACAGCAGATAAGCTGTGTGTGTGTGAGCCTGTGTGTACACTCACACTGAAGACAGGGTATGGTCGAAGGAGTGTGGATTCTGAAGGTCAGGCAGACGGAGGTTCAAGTCCAGCTTGACTCTTCACCATCTGTATGATCTAGGGCATCTATAAAATGGGGATGACAAGGCCTATATTACATTGTGTGGTCATTGTGAGGATTGCGAGGAAGCCAAAGAGCCAGCACAGTTCCTGACACTCAGAAACTCTCTCCCCAAAGGCAATTGGAGCACGAAGAAAAGCACAGTCCTGGAAAGTTCTCTCTCCTTGGGAGACTTATGCACACACATTGTCCTATTTTTGTGTCAGTGATAGTACTGCCTATTGTCATTTATCTTTCTCTGGGCACCTCTCTTCCTAACTGAGCTAGAGCCACCAGGAGGTCAGGGCCAGCTTGAACACTTCCTTCTGTCTTGCAGAGACCTTGCAGAGGAGATGTTCGTCGGACTGGTTGGCCAGATGGGCCATGGCCGCATTGGGAAGACCCCTGGGAGAGTGAGGGGTCTGCTCTGCTTCTCTGCTCTGCTTCTAGGTATTACTTTAGATTCTGACTGCTGGGATGGTAGAAGGTTCTGACACCTAAAGATAACACTAGAAGCTGCTCTTCAACCCTTTTTCCTGGTCACGGCTGTGAGGATGGGTAGCGTAATGGGCTGCACAGAACATGGGCTTCACAGTGCCAACCCATTGCTAGCAAGCTACAATCTCCTGACCTCTGCATTCTATTCATAAAAATGGGAACAATAACACTTCCCTCATTGGACTGCTTCTAGGATGAAATGATAAAGCAGTGGAACGGGGCCTGGCATACCTGGCATCAAGGTACTCAGTTTTTCTTGTTAATACCACAATTCTTCAATTTTAAGATGTCATTGATTATGAGATGGACTACAGACAACAGCTTTTCAGGAAAAATTTGAGTGTCAATGACCAATTAAATTCACGTATCTCAACCTCATACACATTAAAAAGTGCACAAACGAGCTGTGAATTGTCTCAACTTTGGTCGCAGGGCTGAGCTGCTGAGGGAGAAGTACATGAGGTAAGAAGCAAAAACCACCAATGCAATTAGATGACAGCAACCTCAAGGATCACCCTGATGATCGCCATAACGCTGGCAAGGCAGGTGCTCCCAGGCCTGGGATGGAGAGTGTCGGGGAGTCTTAGCTGGATCTGCTGTGCTCTAAACGTGTGGTTCAGGCTTTCCAGGGCCAAGACTGATGGAGACTGGGCACACTCCTTGGTGTGTGTCCCACCATCAAGTGGGGCCAGGCTTCAGCTAGCATTTGGCAGACCAGTCCCTGCTGCTGGGCTTCCTCAATATTCTTGGAGCTTGTTTGCTCTTCTCAGAGTCGGGGAGGGTGGGACAGCCTCTGCCAGAGCTCCACCATTTTCTCTGCATTGGGTTTGTCTATAGGACAGTGCATGTGCCTTGATTTCCTCTCCCAAGTTCATGAAATCTACCAGGATTTAGTCGGCAAAACAGAAGCCACACTAGGTCTATCAAACAGAGAGGATTTAACACAGGCTCTAGGATGTATAGGTGTTGGAAGCCTATACAAAAGGTGATTGTGAGGCACCCTAGAGCTTATTAACTGCTGGAAGAAGCTACCGCAGTTGGGGCTGGGGAACAAAAGGGAGGAAGGGGCATTACCAGGATCTGGGAGTACAGAGGAGGGGTCATAGCCTCAGGAGCCCCAACCATGGATGAGAGGCTGTTTCAGCTACAGTTGGGATGATGGAAATAACACAGGTGCTTTAGATACATCACCAAGAGAAGAAGGAAAGAGGGAAGCAGTGAGAGAGATAGAGGAAGAACAATAGCGTCTCCCTTTCTCTTGCCTTCTGTTCTCCCCCCGCATCCTTTATTGAGGAAGCTTCAGAGGAAGTCAACTGGCAAAGGAGCCTAGGCCTTACAGAGCAGTATTCAGAGGGTGAGCTTGGGGCAGAGAGACTGTAGGTAAATAATAAGTACATTCAGGCAGTTAACAAATATTTATTGAGTATCTTCTATATGCCAGACACTGTTGTAGTGCTGGGGAATCAGAGTGAACAAAACAGAAAGTCCTCACCCCCTCAGAGCCCACATTTTAGTTGGGAGAAATAGCAAACATATAAAAAAAAGTGACAGTATTGCAGATGGTGGTAAGAGTTACAGAGAAAAATAAAACAGGGAAAGGGGTAGGGAGTGGTGGGAGTGGGTGTGTGGGCAGGAAAGGTTTCACTGAGAAGGGCTGGTTCACTGAGAGAGTCAGGGAGTGAGCCCTGACGCTCTCTAGGGGAAGAGCATTATAGGCAGAGACACAGCAAATGCAAAGGCCCTGGGGCCTGCCATACTCAAGGAACAATAAAGAGGCCAGAGCAGAGTGTGCCGGGGAGAGGTACAGTTGGCTCCCCATATCCACAGGTTCTGCATCCCAGGAGTCAACCACCTGTGGGTTTAGAACCCATGGATATGGAAGGTAGACCGTACTGCCATTTTGTGGTATAGGAGCCTGGAGCATCCTTGGATTTTGGTATCTGCAGGGGATCCTGGAACCAATCCCCTGCAGATACCGAGGGACTACTGTAACAGGAAATGAAGCCAGGGAGACAGCCTGTCAAGAGCAGTTTGGGTTCCAGGAAAAAAAAAAAAAAAAGAAACCACCACCACCACCAAAACATAAACCCCTTGGAACAAGCAGGGCACCTAAAAATCATTGCATAAGTTTTTATTAGGCCCCGACCCCCTCTTGATTGCAGACTAGCACTCCCTCCCCTCCCACCTCTTGTAGGTGGGGGAAGAGAGGTAAAAAGGGTGGGTCTTAAGGACAGACCCTGCAGGGCCTGGGAAGACATTGTAATGACTTTATGCTAAATGAGATGGAAAGCCACGCTCACCTTCTGCACTGCTGGTACCCACTTTCTCCTCCCCCACTCCAAATCAGGAGCAAAGGTCCACCTTGAGCCCCAGCTCAATTACATGAATTCTCCTCCCTCTGATCCCGACAGACGCACAGTGCCTACGAGACCGTCAGCTTCCTGAAAACGGGACACTGTCTGTGTTACGCATCTCTGTCTGCATAACCAGTGCTTGGCACCCGGTCGGGCCTTAGTAAACACCTACTGAATGAATGAACAGTCAAGCAGATCTTCAGAGCTCTCATGTGTCACCAGCGTTGTGGTAGGTTGACTCAGATGACTAAATCAAAGCCAGTGTCATTTGGGTGCACAGAATTAGTCCAGCTTGTTAGCTGGAGTCAGCTAAATAATAGAGCAGTTGTTTGATTAAATTTTAAAACTGGTTATGTGAAACTTGTGTGCTTATAATCTGTCTCAATGAAAACTTTGGGGCCAAGGAGTTACTACATAACTGTGTCCACCCCACTGCTTTCTGGTAATGATGGAGGTCTTTTTTTCCCTCCCTTTTATTAATGATGAAGGTTTTGTTGGAGATAATTGTACTTTTAGCAGCATAGTTAATGAATTAGCTAAGCATCAATAGATGGAATCATAAAGCCATTAAACACCAAGAGCAATAATGGGAAACTGTGTCGGGTGGTAATGAAATTGTCTTTATGAGGTCACTTTATTCCTTTTCTCCTCAGCTCTTTTGCCCTCCTGAGTACATGGTGACTGCTGCTCCTAACTGCTGTTTCACTAAAATGCACAATGCTATCCATTTTGTGTTTTAATTCAATGTATTTCTAGGGCTTTCAGGACCATTAAACCCTCCACCAAGAGAACGCAGTAGAAGTGGTGGTTATGAAAACTTCTGGAAGTGGCCCAGGAGTGTAGGAGAATGAAGACAGCAGACGAGGTTGAGAAATAATAAACAAAGACCTGCTGGACTTAGTACTGGACCCAAACTGATGAGTACCAATGTTCAAGGTTGAGCCCATGGTGGTCTCTAGTACAACCTCTGAAGTCAAGACAGGGCCACTCATAGAGGGATGGGATGTCCATGGTTATACTTGAACCATACTTTTTAGTTTGGGAGCACATTCATACACATAATTTCCTTTGAGCATTGTGACAACCCCGTATGATAAATTTTTATTCCTACTTTTCAGATGAGGAAACTGAGGGTCATGGAGATTGTGACATGACTCCCACTGTTCATCAGAAGCTGGTATTCTTCCCTTCATGCCAGGATGCTTCATGGGCATTGAACCAAAACACTTGCCAATGGTTTAAAACTTGCCCAACCGAAGTCAGGGTACTGGCTACTGAATTCAATAATTCAAGAAATAGTTATTGAGTACCTACCATATGCTGGGAATATATGATGACCATAACAGACTCCTTCCCGATCGTCACAGAAGTTGGATGTAGCTGGAAAGAGTTACATAAGCAACACCATGCTGTGAGTTAGGTGATAGGACAGAGAAAGCATCATGTTGGAGAAGCTGGTGGCTGGAGCCCCCAGTCTAACCTATGGGACAGGAAATCTCCTTCTAGGCAGTGAGGTTTAAGCTGAGCCTGAAATGTGGAAGTTAAATAGACAAAGGAGGGAGGAGAGTATACAAAGGTAGGCTGAAGCATCAGAGGCAACGGTGCCCGAATGACTTTATTTACTTAGGAGGCAGCATCAATTAATGTGACTAAGGAACTGATTTTCTGTGGGGCCTGGAGGGGGAAGAGGAATTAGGAATGTCTTTCCTGTTCCTGGCTTGGCCACCTTGTGGGGGGATGAGGGTACCATTTGCTGAGACAGGGCACCCTGTGGGAGGAGCCCAAGGGTGGAGGTGGGCTGAGATAAGATGGTAATTTCTGGGCTATGTCCCATTCTTATAAAAATGAGCTCTAGAAAGCTGCAGCTGGCTAGGTCCAGTGGTATCTGAGGGCTAAGAAGTGAGTTGAAGCCCTAATATAGACATGGTGTTAATTCCTTCATTGAGGTCACCATAAAGCCTGTGTATGCTTTGTTTTGACCCTGCTGAGAAATTGAAAAGGTAGAATGAAGCCTCAGAATGATCACCACCAGCTGGAATGATAAGGCTAAACATGATGGAATTTAATAGGGGCAAATGTATATGACACTCCTCGGGTTTACAAAATCAGTTTCATGTAAAGGATGAAAAATCTGATTTAACAGCAGCTCATGTCCACAGAACCTAAGAGAGTCAGTTGGCTGTGAATTCCACATAAGCCAATAGTGTCATGCGGCTGCTTCTTCTCCCCCCTTTAATGCCACCTTAACGTCAGTATTGCGGAGGAACCGGAAAGGTGGTTGTTTCGCTGGAACAGAGACAAACCTGTAAGAAAAATGCAGAAGCCAAGTAGGAGATAGGCCAGTTCAGAGAGACGTCTGACAGGTTCTTGGTTTCCAAGGGCTGCTTGGAGCATGGTCCACGTGTATCTCCAACAAAATATATGGAAAAACCAGAGGGAAGGGCACAGTTCTCAACTGACTGGAGGACCTCAGAGAGAGGGATTTGTTTGGGCTGGGAGTAGAAGGAAGTGTGGACCAAGGAAATGATAAAGGGAGGAGGAGCCCTCAAAAGCCGAGCAGCGTATTAATTTGTTTCCATCGTGTGTTTGAGTGCTAATTATGTGCTTTGCCCTCTGCTGTGGGAAATGCTATAAAACGTCAGCTACAGCATAACAAGTGGTAACTGATCTAGCTCAGACAGCAGGTGCTATTTAGAGGACAGTGAGGTCTGGGAGGACAGGCATCAAAGAAGATGTCATGGAATAGTTGGGGGCCAGGGAAGATGTCACTGGCAAGGCATGAATTGGGGAAAATGAGAAAATCAGCTGACCGGAGTCTTGGGAGATAAGGCAGGAAAGATAAGGACAAAGCCAGAGCTTGGCATGCTCAGTGGGCCAGACAAGGCGTGGAGACGTGATGGAGGTTGTGTGGGATGCAGAATTCACAGAAGAGTCTCCTGCCTGGTGAAGCTGAATTGAAGGACGACTCTGAATCTGTGAATTTCCTCCTGATCAGTTTCTCCCTTCATAGTGCCTGCCCCACGTGGCGGATGAACCTTGTGTTGTGCTGATGGTGTATAGCAGACACGAGCGCCCAGACAGCAGTAGGGAAGAAAACCCCAAGGCAGATCTCTGGGGGGGAAACCCTAGTGCCTTCTAATGGGCAATCAAACTGAAGGAGAGCAGATGTGATGGCACTTTCTAAATTGTAGTGGAAGAGATTTCCCTTCCTTCCTGCTTTTCTTCCTTCCTTTCTCCCTCATTCCTCCCTCCCTCCAACATTTATTGAACAGTATTCCAAGCACTCTGTGACAAGTTGGGGACACAAAATGAGCAGAACACAGGTCCTGCTCCTCGTAGTTCATAGTGGAGAAGGGAGGTCAGACACATAAATAAGTGACATTATTTCTTTGATTTTAAAATGCACTCTCAACATAATAACAGCTTTTCAGAAAAAGAAAAAATCAGAAACACTACCACACTAAATGTACACATTGTTGCAAAACATCCTGATTTTAGAAACATTCAAATGTGGAAAAATATAGTGTGCTTCAGAATTGAGCTGTATGAGCAGAGTAATCATTATTATTACAATAGGAGTGGGTGCCGTGACCCATCAGAACATAAAAATGTGGGGAACAATGTGTTTTAGAAGTAGTAGTTACAGCAGTGTGATCATTGTAACAACAGGGGTGGGCACAAGGCGCCCCTGGAACCCGCTGGAGGAAGCTCTTAAAGCCGCCTGGGGACAGCAGATTAGGCTCCCAGGAGGGGCTGATGTTGGAAGGCTGCCTTCCAGGCAAACAATGGTGGACAAGGTGGGTAAAGAGGCCAGAGGAGGGGGTTCCATGCAGAGGGAGTAGCTTCTGCAGAGGAAGGCGACAAAGGAGAGTGCGGTGCATGCTGGGAGCAGCTGCTTGTCATCACAGAGACTGTGATTATCAGCGAGGACCAGAGGGGCCTTCAGTCTGGAGGGGTCTGGACGTGTCTCATCACAAAGACAACAGGGAAGGAGATGTGGGCAGTGTGTCACAGAACGAGGCATCTCTGCTAAACTTTCCCATCTCTTGAAAGGTTTTTCTGTTTTCTGTTTACATAAGGCATAAGCTGATTGCCTCATGCAAAAGTGATGTGTTCTCAAATAGTAAGAAAATACAACAGATTTCAATCAGTAGAATTGGAATTTTTCCTTAAATCTGCTTGCCTATTTCCTTAAATCTTTTCTCCAGGGGAAGGATGCCCTTTAGAAGTTCATGGTCACATGGGCTTCTCATAGGTTCTTCTCTGTCTGTCTCCTACTCTCTCTGTTCTTCCCAGTTGTTGTCAAGCAGCTGCTCAGGCAGGCATCCAGGAATCTATTTTTTGTTCAGGTGTATGTGTGTGCACGTGAGGCTGTTTCTGAATTGCATCCTCACAAAATATCCTTTGGGTATTGGCATGATGAGAATGCCGTTAGCAGGAAATTAATCTCTGTTGGTCCCAGGCAGGGAGAGAATGACCACAATGTTCAAAGAAAGCCCAATAAATAGTCCGGAATATCCTTCTCAGGAAGACCCAGCTGCATAGCACAGGGAGATCAGCTCGGTGCTTTGTGACCACCTAGAGGGGTGGGATAGGGAGGGTGGGAGGGAGGGAGATGCAAGAAGGAAGAGATATGGGAACATATGTATATGTATAACCGATTCACCTTGTTATAAAGCAGAAACTAAAACACACCATTGTAAAGCAATTATACTCCAATAAAGATGTTAAAAAAAAAAAAAGAGGTCCTGTATTAATTAGGACATTCTCCTGGCCTGTGTCTCTTTATGCTTCTGGGGGAATGAGTATTTTTTTGGGGCAGAGAAGTACCCGTCTGGTCCTTTCTGCATTCACTCCATAGCTCAACCCATCCTGGACCTGGAGAAAAGAAGCCCTTGGCTGCTCCCCTTCATACTCCTTCTCAGCCCTGGGAGGGCCCTGAGCTGTCCGAGCCGAGAATCAGGGTGCACGAGGCTGTGATGGAAATGGTACCAAGTGGGAGCCACGAGCTTGGCTGCTCACGGTTCTGCCACTGGAGCCTCTTCGGAGTGCATTTCCTCATCTGTGAAATCAGATTGTTTATTATTTGATCTCTGAGACTCTGTTTCAGCTCTGTGAGAGTAAGTCAAACAAAGATAAAGATACCCGTTGTTGAATTTTTTTATACTGTGCTAATGTATGAAAAGCTAAAAGCCTTACGTATATATTTTTATTTAATCCTCATGGCAACTCCGTGTGGTTTATACTCTTACTATCCCATTTTACAAATGGGGAACCGAGGCTTAGAGATGTTATATACCTGAAACACACTGGTTAGTGGCAGAACTGGAATGAAGGTGTGATTCTGATTCTCCAGCGTACATTTTTTTAATGAATTGTCTTAGTCAGTTTAGGCTGCTGTAACAAAATCCCATAGACTGGATGACCTAAATAACCAACATTTATTTCTCAGTTTGGAGGCTGGGAAATCCAAGATCAAGGTGCCAGCAGAACTGCTGTCTGGCGAGGCCTCTCTTCCTGTTTTACAGATGGCTGCCTTCTTGCTGTGTCCTCGTGTGACAGCGAGAGAGTGAGAGAGAGAGAGAGAGAGAGAGAGAGAGAGAGAGAGAGATCTGATCTCTTCCTCTTCTTATAAGGGCACTAATCCCATCCTGAGGGCCCTACTCTCATGAACTCATCTAAACCTAATCACCTCTCAGAAGCCCCACCTCCTAATACCATCACGTTTGGGGGCTTAGGGCTTCAATACATGAATTTTGGGTGCGGGGCACAGACATTCAGTCCATAACATGCATTATGTAATATGGCCTCCTTCCATGATCTGGGGAGAGAGTGGTTAGAGACTTTGGTCACCCTTAGGAGCACAGTAGGAGAGCGCACAGCTCCCTCACCTTCAGCACTGTGCAGAGAAGGAGTGGGCAAGTGCAAAGTTGCTGTGCCTGTGAGCAGGACTCTGGAAGCTGGTGCACAGGGATCTGGTGTAATGTTTATGAAGCCAGATATGCCTTGCTGATAAGCTACTCCCCAAGAGTATCTGTGACCATTTGTGAACATCCATCCATTCATTCCACAAATATTGTTTGAATACTTACACTGTAGTAGAGGCTGGGAATCCAATGGTGAACAAGACAGGGAGCTTGCATTCTAGTAGGGAAAGAAGACATCAATGAACTAATCACACAAATAAATACGTAATTGAAAATTGCGTTAAATACTAGGAAGGACTATATAGGATGCTGTGAGCGTGTGTATAAGGGGCCAGTTGTGGTCCTGGCGGAAGATACGGTCATTAAAGGTTTCCCTGAGGAAGTGATTACTGAGATGTGGACCTAAAGGCTTTGACTGGGCACAGGAGGGGAAGGGGTGTGTGACTGAAGCTGAGAGGGCAGGGGTGAGGGAGCCAGGCTGGAGGGTATGGAGGGCCCAGCTCTACTGGGCTCTGTAGGTAATTTAAATAGTTTGCACTTATTCTAAGTGCAATAGGAAACCTTTGCCAGGTTTTAAACAGGAAAGTGATGTGAACTGAGTAGCATGAAAACAAAATCACTCTGGCTGCTGTTTGGAAGAGGCCCCAGTGGGAGCAGGAAACCCAGTTGATGGGTTGTGCCCACCAGTCTTTTTTTTTTTTGGCCACTTGCAGTAATTTATTAATATTCCATTTCTATAATCAAATAGCTGACTGATTTGAAATTACTAGGAAAGCATGGTGAAATTTTATTCCCATCACTATATTATGTGTAGAGTATGCTTTTTTATTTGATGCATATAAATTCAATATGTAACCTTTGTATTCCATAAGTATATTTTTGTCTCTAATTGTGCCCATCAGTCTTGTGGGCTGAACAAGAGCTAGCAGTGTCTGGGCTAGAGTTGGCAGTGGACACAGAAAGAATAGGAAGGATTAGGGGGATATTTAGGAGGCAAAATCAGCAAGGCATGGTGGTATGGCTTGAGTTAGGGTTGCAGGAGAGATAATGTACTTAAACAGGGATGGGTAAGCTCATTTTGGAACCTGATGTGGCAACTTGTTTTTAAGAGGTAATACCCATTCCCAAAGCTTCCCAAAGTGTCTGGCTGGGTCAGTTAGGATGACTTCACTTGCAAGATAGAGGAATCCCCCAACTCAGTGGTCATGGACAATTAGGAACCATTTCACACAGCAAAAAGTCCAGCAGTGGTGTGGTTCCCAGATGGTGGGATCAGGCCCATGATACCAGCGAGGGCCCGGGTTCTCTCCTTCTCTTCACTCTGCTGACTGCATCCCAGGCTGCCTTCCCTTGTGGTGGCAGATGACCCCGGCATTTTCAGACACCAGACACCCAGTCACAACAACATCCTTTTCAGGCCCAGCTGGCCAGACTGAGTCACGTTTCCACCTAGTAAATCAATCCATGCCCAGACAATGGGCTTTCTATGACCGCTTAGACTGCTCAGCGTTTTGCTCTGGACTGAGAATGGGGCCACCTTCCCCAAGGAGTGGAAAAGTGGACTAATCTGGGGTTTTATTTGGAGGGACTAGATATTTGGGCTCATTGGGTTTGTCATGATGTCCTGGACAAATGAGTCCCAGATTTTGGATTTCTTAAACCAATAAATACATTAAAAGGAGCGGGTGTGGGAACTGGCAATAGAATTGCCAACCTTTCACTTTTACCTTGTAAAGACATTTACACAATTTCCATCTACTGTCTCTATCATTTCATCAAAAGAACATTTTAAAAGCAAAGAAGAGGGGCTTCCCTGGTGGCGCAGTGGTTGAGAATCCGCCTGCTAATGCGGGGGACACGGGTTCGAGCCCTGGTCTGGGAAGATCCCACATGCCACGGAGCAGCTGGGCCCGTGAGCCACAACTACTGAGCCTGCACGTCTGGAGCCTGTGCCCCGCGACGGGAGGGGCCGCGATAGTGAAAGGCCCGCGCACCGCGATGAAGAGCGGTCCCCGCACCGCGATGAAGAGTGGCCCCCACTTGCCTCAACTAGAGAAAGCCCTCGCATGAACCGAAGACCCAACACAGCCAAAAAATAAAAAAAAATAAAAAAAAATTAAAAAAAAAATAATAAAATAAATAAATAAAGTAGCTAAAAAAAAAAAAAAAAGCAAAGAAGAAAAAAAAACTTTTATGTTTAATAAACTTAGCATTATATAAAACTTGCTCTTTTTTCTAATTTCCCTTATCTGAAATTTAGAAATTACTCCCTTGGACCACTATGAACCATGTAAAACAGAAGCTCTTAACTGGATCCATGGGCCCACAGAGTCTGCGGAAGAGAAGTCAGAAGGGCCATGAACTTGGGTAGGGAAACATTCCAGCTTCATTTTTACTATCCTCTATCTGAAATGTAGCATTTCTTTCAATTATGAGTGTGGCAACAAACCGATAGTGTCAGCATGACCTGTGATTTTTGTCATCAATAGAAATCACAAATATTTTCATATCACATTACAGCTGTGGTAGACATCTGGAAATGTCATTTACGCCCACCACAATTCAGAAGCTTTAGTCGCCACTGGAAGCGTGGAATTCATCTTCCTGGCAAACTCTCCTCCAATGTGGCTACCACTGTCTGGCAACTCTGTCTGGCAACTCTGTGCACGGGGCGGGCGGCCACTGGGCAGTGAATTTGTGTTCTCATGGGGGTGACCCAAGACGTTCCAACCTCCCTTAACCATAATTGTTTGTGGATCAATACACAGAAGGAATTGAATCATTTTCATAGTTTGCCAAAGTTTTGCAAATCTGAATCGCTCTAAGTGAGTTTTTCCCTCACCTTTGGGAATGCAGCCTTTGGTGACACAGATGAGTTCAAACATGTCTGATGGCCGCTCTAACTGTCGAAGTGTGATATTTAAAGTAACCTCTTGTGGTCCCTAACAGATTGCACGGTGACAGAGGTCATGATAGTGTGGTAAGCTCTCTGAGTAGCAATAGTCCTTTCTTTGATTTGTTTTTCTTTTTTGCTCTCTATTTGCACATTCTCTCTGTATTATGAAGTAAAGTCTTACATGCACAATATATTATTTATGTGTTTTTTTTGCACTATTATTCTGTGAAAATGTCACACATTAAAAAAATACCTTTGTGGGAAACACTGACAATATGAGAAATGAGAACCATTATTTCCAGACAGTCACAGAGAGTCATATGAAGCAATAGCTAAATTTCAGGGAGAACAGGACACCTGAACAGCTGCTGTCATCCCCTGGTCCATACAAAGGTGAAAAGATGTTACTAGTGTAAACACTGGCTAATCATAAAACCTGTCTTAATCTACTTACTTGTCTTAAAATTTAATGAATATTTTATACTTAATGTACAATTGATTCCCTTCTAAGTAGATTTATCAAACAAATCACTCAGGAACCAGAAAGAAAATATATTTCCCAAAATGTCAATGGAACAAAAATATTTTATTTTAGCTTTATTATTTTTTTTTTTTACAGATCCAATTTATCTTGAGCTGGCAAAGAAAAGGGAGGTCTATGAAAACTCTGTACCTGGTTTCATTTACATTAACAAAGCAAAAGGACATAAAATTACAATGATTTCTTTTCTTCTGTGGAAAAATTATTGCAAAAGGAATTTTGAAGTCAGGAAGACTGAAAGAATACATCACGTCTGCCCATCTAGAAAATGCATCCAAGGAAAATGGTTTTGTGTGTATGTGGCTGAAGAAAGCTCAATTTGAAAAAGGTAGGATACTTCAAAAATGTGGATTTGCCATTTCACAAAAACCTTTTCCAGAAGTGTTCCTGAAGTTTCTTACCAAGTGTCAAACAAAAGAAGCCTCATGTGACAGGAGAAACTTTACCTGAAGCCACATACCATGGGAATGCGGAATGGACTCAGAGTGGCTCTCTAGGTCAAGGGAGGTGCTTCCATGGAGAAATGGAATATTTTGAAGTGGGTTATGGAGGAATTAGCAGCCTTGCCATTCCCCTCCGTAAGTCACTGAATGGAACTACTAGCATCTTTCAATACAGCCACCCCCTTATTTTGTTTATGATGACCTGCTAATGTCAAAAAAGAAGAATTCTTGTTTTGGGGGGTGCCTTGGAAAATACACAGACCACTGACGTTTTGGAGACGGTGTAGCGTTTTGGGTCTTGTTTTGTTTTTTTCAAACAAACCCGACTGGACAGAAAATCTTCTGATCCTTGCACAGGACCTCCTGTGATGCTTGGTTGCGCATCTGACGTTACTTTAGTGGAAAAGGGAGCACTTCATGTTGTTTTCACTTGGTGCATTTAACATAGATATATTCTGGTTTTTCCAAAATCCTGAGAGAAGTTTTGTTGACAGCCATAAAAGTCATCAACTTTATCAAAAGTCAGTCTCTGAATCATAATATTTTTATAGGTTTTGTCAAGAAACCATAGCAGAAAATGATGGGCTTCTCTACCACAGAGAAGCTCATTGAATTCAAGAGGAAAGTTTCACTTGTTCTAAAAGAAAAAGAAAATCCATTCTGGGAACATTTTGAAAGAAAGAATTTTGTCTGTGGGTTGGTTGGCTTACCTGGCAGATGTTTTTAACCATATGAATGAGATGACTCTTTCAATTCAAGGGTGTGATATCATCATTATGAATGCTTCTGAAAACATTATGAGCTTTCTTGGCTGATATGAGGCTCACATCTTTGCAAACTTTCAGATGCTGGGGGAAGTGCTTTACGTCAATGGAGTTGAGTTACGAAATGCTGTCAATTTCTTTGAAAAGAGTAATCTATAAACACCTGGAAGCACTTTAGAATGCTTGCAAAAGTTATTTCTATCTTGATGGTAACAAAATTGAACCCTAGAGTCACATTCTTTTTCTTACTGATATAAACTGGATCAACAGTGTTGAGCAAGCCAAGGATGAATTCATTGATCTTAGGACCAAAACAACCACTATAACTAAAGTTTCACTGAAAAGCCTTGGAGAGTTTTCATGGTCCCTGGGAGACACTTTACTTTGTGAAGTTGCTGACAAGCTTTAATTTCATTTTCAACACTGTATCTTTGAGGATTGAATTTTCAACACTGTTATCATAAAAATCAGTAGGATTTTCAATAGGACATGTAGATTATCTTGTCAAAGACCGTTCCACCATCTTATGTTCTTATTCAAGGTAAGCAACAAGTGTTCACATGGGTATTTCTTTAAAAATTAAAGTTTAACTTGACTGTATTTCAAATGCAATGTTTTACTTTTAATGTTGTACAAAAAAGCAAATTTATTACTATATAATGAATATATTTAAAAATAATTGTATTTTGGTGTATTTCATTTCTTGGTAATCTTGTGTATTTATTTTAGGCATTGAAAAACTTTATTCTAAGATACGTCCACAGGCTTCACCACACTGCCCAAGGGATCCATGCTGTAAAAACAATAAAGAACTCCTGATCTAAGAGGACATGATTTAAGCTCTCGAGTTGCTTAAATATGGGAAAAAGGAAGGTCTGATGTGTCTTTTGCAAGTGGCTAGAGAAAGAGAAGCTCCCCTGACTTAAGGCTGGGCCAGCCATAAGTTCCTGTGCTCCCAGGAAAACCCACTGAAGGTGGCAGCCATGAATGTTCAGCCCCATCACGCATGGGACAAGGGAGGAAGGGGAAAGATAGCCTCCAATAAGAAGGCACCCCTGCTTTTCATCCCATAATAACTGCTTTTAGGAAACTCACCACTTTTCAGTCAATCCCCAAGTGCTGAAGTGAAACGCATTACTGAGTTCTTCCTGTGTGTATGGAGTGTGCTGTTGTAGGGCCATAGGGAAGAGGGTCACATGGTTCCTTCCCTCGAGGAGTTAATTTATTTGTAGAGACAAAACAAATGCATCAAACAATGAAGGAGAATTAAATGCAAAGCTGGATGGTGTCTTGAGAAAAACCTGCCTGTTGACTTTTTAATCACAGTATCCCCAGAGTCTAGAATATTGCTTGGCACATAGAGTATGCTAGAAAAATCTCTTTTGAATGAAAAAATGATGACTGAATTTAAAAAATAACAGCAATTGTTATGAGAGTAATACATATTCAGTAGAGAAAACTTGAAAATACAGAGGAATATAAAGAAGCAGAAAAGAAAAACAGCAGCCAGCATTTTCAATATTTCTTTTTTTCCTAAATACATATGTACAACACACACACACACACACACACACACACACACACACACTTTTTTTAGAGAACAAAATTGGGACCTGAGTTTTATAGCTTGAATTTTTTTCCCTTAAAATTATACTGTGAACATTTTTCTGTGCCATTAAATATTCTTCAGAACATTATTTTTAGTGGCTTCATCATACAGTATTCTATAAATAAATCATGGTGTAGCCTAACTTATTAACCACTTTCCTATTGTTGAGCATTTGGAAACATAACACCAAGAGCTGCATTTATTTGTTGCTTGCTCTGTTCCAAGTATTGGGCTCAGTTTTCCCCCACTTCATACATAATCTCATTTAATTTACTTCTCACAGTGATCCAGTGAGGAGGAATACGTTATACCCATTTACAGAGGGAATGCCTGGATGTGGGAGGAATAAAGTGCCAAAGATCACGCTGCTGGAAAGTGACAAAGCTGGGATTCAAACCCAGGTCCTTTTTAATGTCAAGGTGCAGGCACCCATACATGACTCTAGACCGCTCCCTGGTGTGCATGAGGAAGGCGCATGCCTCCTTGGGCAATAAGGAGGTGGAGAAACATACATCAGCAAGGTGAGCAGGTACGATGGCAACCAAAACTGAGATGTGAAGGAGGTAGTGCTTTTCCCTATCCGCAGCTGTGGAGACATCACGATGGACTAGACCAAAGCAAAGCCATTTCAAGGAGTCTGTTTTAAGAGAGGCATTTCAAAAGTGAGATGGGAGTGAAAGGTGTGTTCCGAGCTTACTGCTCCCAGCTTCGATCAGGGGAGTGACAAAACCCCTCTTTTATTTCTTGCTGGCATTAAGAGTCATCTAACGAACAGCCTTCATACAAATAGCTGAAGGGAAGGGACATAAAAAGCAGCAGAGTGTGCCTCTGTTCTCAAGCCTTCCTGCACCATTTCCTGTGTGAGTGGTGTCAGAGAGGACCTCAGAGGCTTGAAAGGAGGAAGGTAGGGACCCCACCCACCCATAGGGAAAGAGAACTGCAGGGTGACCAGAGGGGCAGGCCGGGCCTTGAAATGAGCACAGTCCTTCAGCCGGGGAAGGTCAAGGACCAGGCTTAGGTGACCAACTGTCTTGGTATAGCTGGGACAGAGGGGTTTCCCTGGATGCAGAACTTTCTGTGTCAAAATTGAGAAAGTCCCAGGGAAAACGGGATGGTTGGTCACCAAAGGCCTAGGCTCTTCTCAGAGTCAGGGCTCATCCTGTAAGAAAAGTCCAAGCAAGTTTGTTTATTTATTTATTTGCTTATTGGTTGATTGATGGATGGAAATACAGTTGATTTACAATGTTATATTAGTTTCATGTATACAAAGTAGTGATTTGATATTTTTATAGATTATACTCCATTGAAAGTTATTATAAAATATTGATTATATTCCCTAGACCTAAATAGACATTTCTCCAAAGAAGGCATATAGATGGCCAAGAAGCACATGAAAAGTTGCTCAACATCACTAATTATTAGTGAAATGCAAATCAAAACTACAATGAGGTATCACTTCACACTTGTTAGAATGGGCATCATCAGAAAATCTACAAACAACAAATGCTGGAGAGGGTGTGGAGAAAAGGGAACCCTTTTGCACTGTTGGTGGGAATGTAGATTGATACAGCCATTATGGAGAACAGTATGGAGGTTCCTTTAAAAACTAAAAATAGGGTTTCCCTGGTGGCACAGTGGTTAAGAATCTGCCTGCCAATGCAGGGGACACGGGTCAAGCCCTTGTCTGGGAAGATACCACATGCCATGGCACAACTAAGACGGTGTGCCCCAACTACTGAGCCTGCGCTCTAGAGCCTGCGAGCCACAACTACTGAGCCCACGTGCCACAGCTACTGAAACCCATGTGCCTAGAGCCCGTGCTCTGCAACAAGACAAGCCACTGCAAAGAGAAGCTCGTGCACTGCAACAAAGAGTATCCCCTGCTCGCCACAGCTAAGGAAAGACTGTGCGCAGCAACAAAGAACAAATGTAGCCAAAAATTAAAAAAAAAAAAAAGCTAAATATAGAATAACCATATGGCCCAGGAATCCCACTACTGGGCATATACCCAGAGAAAACTATAATTCAAAAACACACATGCACCCCAGTGTTCATTGCAGCACTATTTACAATAGCCAGGTCATGGAAGCAACCTAAATGCGCATCAACAGATGAATGGATAAAGAAGATACGGTACATATATACAATGGAATATTACTCAGCCATAAAAAGGAGTGAAATTGGGTCATTTGTAGAGACGTGGATGGACCTAGGGACTGTCATACAGAGTGCAGTAAGTCAGAAAGAGAAAAACTAATATCATATATTAATGCATATATGTGGAATCTAGAAAAATGGTATAGATGAACCTGTTTGCAAGGCAGAAATAGAGACAGGGGTGGAGGAGTTCTGATTTGTAGTGTTTGCTGATGTTTGTCTCTTAAATGGTCTCACAGGAGACAATTCCAAGCAACCAATTTGACATCAACCAACTTGTAAAACTCTTGAAAATTTAACGGGTGCCTCTCATGAGCTGGTATGAGATGGCTCCAGCACACCACTACGTGTATCCTGTTTTCCTGTACCACACTGTCATGATCACTATGGTTTTATAGTAAGTCTTGAAATCAGGTAATGGGATTTCTCAAATTTTGTTCTTCAGAATTGTTTTGTCTATTCTAGTTCCTTTGTCTTTCTATAAAAATTTTAGAATCAGAGTTTTGATTCCCACAAAAATTCCTACAGAGATTTTGATTGAAATATATTGAATCTGTAGCTCACTCCAGGGAAAATTGGTATCTTAACAACACCAAGCCTTCAAATCCATGAACAATATAGCTCTCCATTTATTTACATCTTTTTTTGATTTCTTTCATCAGTTTTTTAGTTTTCAGTATACTGATATTGCATATATTTTGTTAGTTAGTCTTATACTTAAGTGTTACATGGTTTTTGGGTGCTATTATAAACAGTATTTTTGTAAATTTCAATTCTTAATTATTTATTGCTAGTCAACACAATCGCTTTTTGTATATTGCAAGACTTTGGGAAGCTCACTTATATTGACTCTAGTAAGTTTCTTTTTTTGTAGATTCTTTGGGATTTTCTATGTAGACACTCATGTTGTGTATAAATAGAGACAGTTTATACTTCCTTTCCAATCTGCGTTCATTCATACGTTCATTCCAATGGCTGGGACTTCCAGTGTGATGATGGATAGAAATAATGAGAATAGACATCCTTGCTTTGTTCCCCACTTTAGGGAGAAAGCATTCATTCTTTCACCATTAAGTATGATATTAGCTGGAGGTTTTCTGTAGTTGTCCTTTGTCAAGCTGAGAAAAAATTGCTTCTATTTCTAATTGGCTGAGAGTTTTTATCATGAGTGGGTGTTGAATTTTTCAAGTACTTTTTCTGCATTTATTAAGATGATTATACGGTATTTTTTGTGGGTTGAATTGTAACCTTTCAAAATATATATATATATAAAGTCCTAAACCCCAGTTCCTGCAAATGTGACCTTACTGGGAAATAGGGACATTGCAGGCGTAATCAAGTGAAGATGAGATCATATTAGATTAGGGTGGACCCTAAATCCCGTGACTGGTGTCCTTATAAGGAAAGAGAGATTTAAAGACACAGAAGAGAATCTGTTCCAAGACTCTTATTAGATGCATCACTCCAGTCTCTGCCTCCATCCTCACATGGTCTTATCCCTTGTGTGTCTGTCTCAAATAGCCCTTTCTTTTTTCTTATAAGGACCAGTCATTAGATTTATGGCTCAACTTAAATCCAGGATGATTTCATCTTAATTTAATTACATCTGCAAATACCCTATTTCCAAGTAAAATCACATTCATGGTACCAGGGGTCAGGACTTGGACTTATATTTTTGGGGGATCACTATTCAACCCACTATATATACCAAATAATATATATACCATATACTTATTTATTTGCTTACATTTGATCTCTCTTCAACCTGTATGAAATTTCCACGAGGGAGGGGAGTTTTGTCTGTTATGTTCACTTCAGTGCTCTCTCTTGGTACCTGGAATGGTGCCAGCCACATCGTAGATGTTCAATCAATCTTTGTGGAATGAATGCGTGAATCTCACTTCTTCTTGCTTCAGCATCAGACAGGGCTGTGTATCTCTTTTATTCCAAGACTCCTCTTCCTGGGTTTCTAAGACCCCACCCACCACCGCCATCCTTCTTTGTTTCTCCTTTACCTTATCTGATTGTTCCTTCTTCAGTCTCCCTTGTTAGAGCCCCTTCCTTGCTCCAGCCCTTAACTAGTGCGTCCCCAATCTTCTTTTCTACTACCCTATTTCTTCTCCCCAGGGAGCTCACCCGACTCTGCACAGTCACTTCCTAGATGCCTGTGACTCACATTTCTCTATCTTCACCACAGAATTTCTTCTGAGTCGTATTTCCACTTTCGCCTTTTATCTGACTCCTCCTTATAATTAATGTACCCAACACTCCGACACATTGTCTTTTTTTCCCAAACCTGTCTTCCCTCCTTCCAGGGTTCAGCACCACCAAACTCCCAGTCATCAAAGCCAGAACCCTGGAATCAGCCTTGACTGTCCTACATCCCCAGGTTCTATCATTTTCACCTCTTAAAGATTTCTTGGATCCGTCCACTTCTCTCCATCCCCACTGCCGCAGTTCAGCCATTGCCATTCTCTCCCTGTCTCTCTGCTTCTTTCCAAAATGCAAAATAGCCCTGCTCCTTTTCATGGTAAACCCCTCTAGTGGCTCTGAATTGCCTACAGGGAATCCTGATTCTTACCCCCTCCAGGCCAACTCCTGAGGCCTGCTCCTTGGCTTCTGTGACCCAGCCACACTGACCTTGCAGTTCCCCAAATTCACCAATTTCACGGATTAGACCAGAGGGCACTGGGAAGAAGACCACTCCATCAGACAGCTTCCTGGTATTTCTGTCTCCACCTGCCTGTTTGCTTCCTGGTCCCCTGGACCCTGGGAAAACTGTACTGAAAATTGTTGGGACAGAAGACATTACCAAAAAATAAGCCTTAACTTTTGGAGGTGGGGGAGCTGTCTCCAAGAGAGATTTCTGTGTTTCAGTTTATTCTCAGGTTGTGGCAGTTTCTTAGAGAACTTCCATTCCGTCTCTGCTCTTTGGCATTAATTGTTGGGATCGATGCTGCAGCGATTATATAATGTTTATTGCAGCCACCACATATCCAAGGCTTAAGTGTTGTTAAATGTCACTTTCACGATCCCCAGTGTATGGTGTGTAATTTTAACTGGTTCACTACCTTCTTTCTGAGGGAGGCAGTTGCTTTTAGCCTGAAAAGGAGTAGAGAAATGCATTTTCTCTAGCCTTACAAGAGCTCTCACTTCCGGAGAGATCCTGAATGGAGGGAGAGGAGCATGACACAGGCTCTTCATCATGGACACCTTTGCCCTGGTGTCTCCTGAGAAGTGCAGAACCTCTCGACTACCCCTCCCCGCCAGGCTGCAGGGGGCATCCGGGAGCCTGAGATCAAGCCCGGAGGCAAAGAGAGATGGAAGGACTAGGGATCAGAGTGACAGCCAGGGCAGCTATGAAACAGGTACCGTCAGGTCACAGAAACGTGACCTGGAGGGAAGAGCAGTACGCCGGAAGTCACGCAGCTTGGGTCTGTATCTAGCTGTGTGGCCTTGGATAAGTCACTTTGACTCTCTGATTTCATTTTTGTCATACATCAAATGGGGATAATAAATCTTGCCTGAACTACCTCAAGCAAGGTAAAACTATTATTTATTGAGAACCTGCTGTATTCTGGGTACCAGAGGACACATCAGGCGTGGCTCCTGCCCTCAGTGAGCTGTGGTCTAGAGCAGGAGTTGGAAAACGATGACCCACAATCCAAATAGGGCCGGGGCCTGGTTTTGTACGACCTGTCAGCTAAGAATGGATTTCACATGTCTAAAGGGTTGTAAAAAAAAAAAAAAAGAATATGCAACAGTGTGTATGTGTCTATAAGGCTCAAGATGTTTATCTGGTCCTTTACAGAAGGATTTTTGATGACCCCTGGTCTAGAACTGTCCAATGACAGCCACTAGCCACATGTGGCCATGAGCACTCGACACACGAGCACGTGTGGCTGTTAATGGAGACGTGCTGTGATCCTCTATGTCCTGGGGTGGGGCTGGTGTGTGTGCCATTCAGCATTCCTCCCCCACTTCTCACTGCCCCCCTGTGCTCCCCTCCTGCTGCCCAGCCCCCAGGCCCCTCAAGGCCTTGGTTTGTAACCTTTAGAACTGTTCTTTCCTCCTGGAGTGCCTGCATTTGATCTTGGAGACTCAAAGACCTCAGAATCCTAATGAAAATGCTGTAGGAGAAAGGCATTTTATTAGGAACCAGGAAATCTGGATGAATGGTAATAAAACGCTGTAGAGGTACTAACATTAAGGTCTTGCTAAGTGTTTCACATGCATTATTTCATTGAATCAAATAGCAATAGTAGGAGAACTCAATGTCCCGATTTTACAAATGAGAAAATTGAAGTACAGAGAGCTAAGTGACTTTCTCCACTGGTAGGTGGCAGAACCTACATCTACTGACCTGAGTATAGTGCTTTTCCCATGACCTCGGAGGCCACTCAGGGCCTGGTGGTTGTCCAGCATGAGGAATGATGCAGGGAATCAATGGGGTGCTATTGGGAGGAATCAGCCTGGAGTAGTGGACACAGCTCTGGCCTAGGAGTCAAGAGATGTGGATTCTGTCCCCAGGGCCACCCCTTATTAACAGGGTCACACTCTTCTCTCTCAGGCCTGGAGGTCCTCATCTGCAGGTGAGGTGTGGTACTGTCCCCTCTCAGGGGCTCTTAGCACTTATGTTCTGGTAGTTAGGATTAAGGCCAAGTACAGGGACTCCCAATGCCAGCCCAGAGATCCACTGCCTCAAGATCACCTGGGAAGTGGTTTAAAAATGCAGGTTTCTGGGCACACCTCTAGCCTGTCTCCTTCAGTGCCTGGGGAGTGAGGTTCTAGAATCTGTGTTTGTGAACATTTCTGGGGAATCTCCAGGTTTATGAATCAGTGAGTTAGAGGTTGTGGTTGGTTCTTACTAGAACTTTGATAGCCCTTTCGAAGCAAGGGTCTCCAACTGTCTTTTCTTTGTATCTCCCATCTAATTAAGATGATAATCTTGTCAGCACTAGTTTCAAAATATAACTGGGATCCAGCCATTTCTCACCACTTCTGTTGGCTGTCATCACTGTTCTGGCTACCACGATCTCTTGCCTAGACTACTACAGAGAGGCAGTGTCACACAGCAGGTCAGGGACAGGGGACCTGGGTTCAGAACATGGCTTCATTGCTTGCTGATCTCTCCACGCCTTTGTTCCCCAACTGTCATGTGGAGATTACTACATGAGTTAATACATGATAACATATGACATGCTAAGCCCTCAACAAATATCATGTACACTGCAATGACCTCTAGCTGATATTGCTGCATTTCCAGCCCATGGTGATCCATCTTCCACCCAACAATGAGAGAGGTTTAAAAATGTAAATCAGGTTATGTCACTGTCCTACTTAAAAACCCTCTAACAGCTTCAAACTCTCCATTATACTCAAGATGAAATCCAAATTCTTTTCTATGGCCTGAAAGGCTTTACAGGTTCAGCCCTTAAACACCCTCTCACTCATTCTTTCTCTTACATGCTCCATTCTGGCCACACTGACTTTCTTGCTGTTTCTTAAACACACCAAGAATATTCTGGCCTCAGGACCTTTGCACTAGCTCTGCCTACTTATGGCCTGACATTATATTATATATTTGTTTAAATTGTGTGCCTCCCCCACTAGATTGGAAAATCCCCGAGGGCAGGAAGTACATATATCCCCAATGCCTAGAATGGTGCCTGGCACATCCCACATGTGGATGAGCCCACAGCCTCTTCCTCCTGCCTTCCCTGCCTGCCTTCCCCCCAGCCCCGAGCTCTAACTTGCTCCTTTTCTGCTTTGACTTCTTCCAGCTCAGACTGTTTTGTGGTGAGCAGTCTGGGCATTTAGCTGTATTTTATCAAGGCAAAGGAAATTCTTCTCTGGGAAATCATAACTTGAAATACACATTGCTTTTACACCACGTTGGTGTGCACTAATGAATCCCATAGAGGAATAAATATTTCTGGAGACACAAGTTGCCCAGCCAGGCCTTTTATTTTCCCTGTCAGGAGGGGTGAAGCCATTTATTACCCCCTCACTTCCCTCTCAGAATCACAGGCAGGAGGCAGCTGCAGGTGTTACTGAAACTTCCATCATTCATCTGACTTTTCATCTGTATTTAATGTATCTGGGGAGTGGGCTAATTAAGCACCTAGTTAGATGGCCTCTTCATAGGCAAGTTTATGGTCTAGAATTTTCCTTGTGACTCATGGAATTTCCCCCCATAGGAAATAAATCCAAGCTCAGCTTCTTGAACCATGAAAGATCAGATGCCAGCCATATCATTTCCCAGCTCCCCCCTTGGCTTGTGCGTTTCTTAGCCCTTCTCTCCTATGGCCACTTCTCTTATGCTGTGGCTTAACCTCCCAAGGCCCATGTTGGTAAAATCAAGATCATACTATCCATCTTACGGTTGTGGTCATGATTCAATACGTAGCTTTCATAAGTCCTTACCTTAGTGCAAGTGGTGGTGTGCAAAAATATTTCCCTGCTACAGGGGCCAGCCTGGCAAATTGCACCATTGCTGGAGTGCTGGAGGTGTCGGCAGTGTAGTTGCTGGAGTGTGGGGACCTCTGGGGGTCTCAGAGAAGGATTGGGGTGGCCAAGGTGATGGGAGCCCTTGTGAGGTTGAGGGAACTGGGGTATAACCGGTATGACACATCTCAATATTGTAACACCATGGATGACTGTACTGCAGGGTCCTGGCTCATGGCCAGCTGACCCCTTCTGATGAGCTCCTTGGAGCCGCCCACCTGTCCCTGGAACATACATGTCAGACACCAAAGACCAGAGAGTCCAGCACACATGCTCCCACTGCAGCTTTGGCTTCCTTTAATTCTCTTCTTGTTCCTGGTTCTGTCCTACTTCTGATTTGCCTGCTATCAACCTTCTGACTTCCTCTCCCACGTCTGCCCTCACATGATCCTTGGATGTGACCCTGGGCAACAATCTCCTGGCCACAGACCTGTCTTCCTTGGACAAGTGAGTCTGCTTCTCCATCTAGCCCTTGGGGCTTCAGGTCCCATCATGCAAATACCCCTTGTGTTTGTCCTCGTCTTGGGGCCTTCAACCCCAGCTCTAAGTTTCAGGCTAATCTGGTCTCAGGAACAAGAAGGGGCTCTTCCTGTTCAAACCTCACTTGTCCAAGTCAAGATCCACCTTGAAATTTGCCTCCTCTGAAAAGTTTTCTCTGTTATCCCTAATTGTCTAAATGGAACAATGGATATCCAGCCACCACCAAGTGCTACTCAGTCCAGGGCAGGTTGTGGCACATGGTAGCAGTGATAAGTGCTGCAGGAGTGGAGGAGCGGGGGGCAAATGTAGAGGGCCAGGTGTTAAGCAGATCTGGGGGTGAACCTTTGTTTTGCTTGTTATTGGTTGTGTCATCTTGGGCAAGTTGGACTTTGTGAGTGCCATAATTTCCTTCTCTGTGAAATGAAGGGTCTGTGTGAGAATCAAATCAAATGATGTTTGCAAAATGTGTAGCACAGGACCTGGCATACAGCAGGTGTACAAAAATGGTACTTGATTACCCATTGTCCCATGAGCCATTTTGGTTTCTTCCATGAGAAATAGTGTGACATGATGGCAAGAGCATGGCTTCAGAATCTGGAGACATGTGAGTTCAATGCTTATTCGGCTACCAAATTGCTGTGAGACATT
Organism: Balaenoptera borealis; assembly: GCF_965194805.1. NCBI lineage: Eukaryota > Metazoa > Chordata > Mammalia > Artiodactyla > Balaenopteridae > Balaenoptera > Balaenoptera borealis. The sequence continues at coordinate 87,837,251 of NC_138868.1, read as the reverse complement.
GAGAAAGTCAGGAATCCTTCTGAATCCCCTGTTGGTAGGGCAAGCTTCTGGGGGTTGTAAATGAAGCAAATGCCAGGAGAGTGGCAGGCATACAGCAGGCCCTCCACAATGCTGTCCCCTCTCTCCCCTTCTCTACTGCTGAGTGACCTGTGACCACAGAGTCTGACAAAGAAACATGGATCCACTTACTTGATAACGGGTAATTTTCCATTCTCATTTTGTTTTTTAACCTGGAATAAAGGTACTAGAGGTAGTGGAATTATAGGAGGATTATCTTGTTTTTAGAAACATTAGAGACATTAGGTTACATATTTTATTGTTCCTGAATGCTGTGACTAATTTATTTCCCTCCTTTGAAGGTGCCTGTTCCAACACCCCAAAGCAACGCTTTATTTTGTTCATGGTTGATGTGATCTGCTCACCTGATTTACGCCTTGATCAAATGAACTTGCTTTAATACAATTTTAATTTTTTCTAATTCTTTAAATTAATTATAGCCATTTCAGTGGCTCCTCTGTGTCTGTGCTGTTTCTCTGTTTCATCTCCATGGAAACCTTTCTTACAAAGAGGAGAGAGAGAGAGAGAGAGAGTGTGTGTGTGTGTGTGTGTGTGTGTGTGTGCGTGCACATGCCTTTTCTGTTCTGGATGTTGACTTTAGTTTGCTTTTAAACTCTGTAATACCTGCTCTTAGACGAATGATTCTGGGGTAACGACAAGTGAAAGCTGTTTGTTGTTTTCCACTTGGGAACAATGCCTGGCCTAGAATGTCGGCCGTGAACTCTGCTCCCCTCGACCCCTCCCCATCTTCCCAGCCTGCGAGCAGCTCAGAAGAACCATGTGGGGTTAGTGCTGAGATGACTTAGTGTAATGTTTGGAATTAATAAATTAATATTCATGGAGCACTTCTGTGTGCCAGACAGGGCTCTTTATAAATGTTAGCTGATTTGATCCTTGTAGCCAGCGTGTGAGGCTGGAGTTATCATTCTCACTTTAAAAATGAAGGAAAGGCACAAAGAGGTTAAATAACTTGGCCAAAATTGCTCAGCCGGTGAGTGGTATGGCCAGGGTTTGATCTCAGGTTTTGCTGATGTCAAATGATCTTCCCATCACACTCTCTTTCCCTCCACTACTGAGGGCTGTAGACTCGTTCTGTCCTTTGGGGCCTGTCCTAAATGCCCTTCTTCTTGAAGCTTTCCTGATACAGCAGAGGGCCCATCTGTCCCTCTTCTAACCCTCTGGCTCTTCATTTTCAGCTCTCTTTGGCTGCCTCCCTTTATTATCATTTGCATTCATCCCTGGTCATCTCCTAGAAGCAACCCGAGGGCAGCCTCGATTCTTTTCATCCCTTTGTACCCAGCACGATGCTCCCCACAAGGTGGGTGGGTACTCAGTAAATACTGAACCAATTTGGAAGGAAAAGCAGAGGTGTTTTGAACAATGATCTTATATTGTAAACATGAGAGTGGTTATTCTCTTAACCACTGTTTCACTGACTTGTGTAGACACTGGGTTCTCTGTTCAGGCATGCTTGGGAAAGCCAGGTAAAATCCAATCAGGCGCAGTGTGAAATTAACTAATTTCCTGCATGTGGGGGGCAATGAGGCTTTTGGCTTTGAAGTACCTGGGAGTGTCACCTGCCATTTCATTAGAGCTGGCAAGCCTTGGCATCAGAATGTGGTCTGACTCAGGAGATGGCAGGAGGTCCAGGTTTCTCCCGTTTGGCTGTCCAGGCAGGAAGGGGGTGAGAGATTAATGGGAAAAGCTAGCAGAGGTGGGAATGGGAGCTTGGATCCAGGTGACTCCCTCCTTCCTTCCCTCTAGAACTCTATGGACTCAATGAGGAGGCAACACAGAGATTCTGAATGGGAAGGAGGAGAATTTTCTTTTATATACTTATTTTTATTTTCAAAAATTTTTATTGGGGTATAGTTGTTTTACAATGTTATATTAGTTTCTACTGTACAGAGAAGTGAATCAGCCATATGTATACATATATCCCCTCTTTTCTGGATTTCCTTCCCATTTAGGTCACCAAAGAGCACTAAGTAGAGTTCCTTGTGCTATACAGTAGGTTCTCATTAGTTATCTATTTTATACATATTAGTGTATATATGTCAATCCCAATCTCCCAGTTCATCCCACCCCCCCTTCCCCCCTTGGTGTCCATATGTTTGTTCCCTACATCTGTGTCTCTATTTCTGCCTTTCAAACAGGTTCATGTGTACCATCTTTCTAGATTACACATATATGTGTTAATATACCATATTTGTTTTTCTCTTTATGACTTACTTCACTCTGTATGACAGACTCTAGGTCCATCCACATCTCTACAAATGACCCAATTTCATTCCTTTTTATGGCTAAGTAATATTCCATTGTATATATGTATCACATCTTCTCTATCCATTCATCTGTTCATGGGCATTTAGGTAGCTTCCATGACCTGGCTATTGTAAATAGGGCTGCAGTGAACATTGGGGTGCATGTGTCTTTTTGAATTATGGTTTTCTCTGAGTATATGCCCAGTAGTGGGATTGCTGGGTCATATGGTTGTCCTATTTTTAGTTTTTTAAGGAACTTCCATGCTGTTCTCCATAGTGGCTGTATCAATTTACATTCCCACCAACAGTGCAAGAGGGTTCCCTTTTCTCCACACCCTCTCCAGCATTTGTTGTTTGTAGATTTTTTGATGATGCCCATTCTAACAAGTGTGAGGTGATACCTCATTGTAGTTTTGATTTGTATTTCTCTAATAATTAGTGATGTTGCGCAGCTTTTCATGTGTCTCTTGGCCATCTGTATGTCTTCTATGGAGAAATGTCTATTTAGGTCTTCCGCCCATTTTTTATTGAGTTGTTTGTTTGTTTAATATTGAGCTGCATGAGCTGTTTGTATATTTTAGAGATTAATCCCTTGTCCGTTGATTCATTTGCAAATATTTTCTCCCATTCTGAGGGTTGTCTTTTCATCTTGTTTATAGTTTCCTTTGCTGTGCAAAAGCTTTGATGTTTCATTAGGCCCCATTTGTTTATTTTTGCTTTTATTTTCATTACTCTAGGATGTGGGTCAAAAAAGACCTTGCTGCAATTTATGTCAGAGTGTTCTTCCTATGTTTTCCTCTAAGACTTTTATAGCATCTGGTCTTACATTTTTGTCTTTAATCCATTTTGAGTTTATTTTTGTGTATGGTGTTAGGGAGTGTTCTAATTTCATTCTTTTACATGTAGTTGTCCAGTTTTCCCAGCACCACTTATTGAAGAGACTGTCTTTTCTCCATTGTATATCCTTGCCTCCTTTGTCATAGATTAGTTGACCATAGGTGTGTGGGTTTATCTCTGGGCTTTGTATCCTGTTCCATTGATCTATATTTCTGTTTTTATGCCAGTACCATATTGTCTTGATGACTGTAGCTTTGCAGTATAGTCTGAAGTCAGGGAGTCTGATTCCTCCAGCTCCGTTTTTCTCCCTCAAGATTGCTTTGGCTATTCGGGGTCTTTTGTGTCTCCACACAAATTCTAAGATTTTTTTGTTCTAGTTCTGTAACAAATGCCATTGGCAATTTGATAGGGATTTCATTGAATCTGTAGATTGCTTTGGCTAGTATAGTCATTTTCACAATATTGATTCTTCCAGTGCAAGAACATGGTATATCTCTCCATCTGTTTGTGTCATCTTTGATTTCTTTCATCAGTGTCTTATAGTTTTCTGAGTATAGGTCTTTTACCTCCTTAAGTAGGTTTATTTGTAGGTATTTTATTCTTTTTGTTGCAGTGGTGAATGGGATTGTTTCCTTAGTTTCTCTTTCTGATCCTGCATTGTTAGTGTATAAGAATGCAAGAGATTTCTGTGCATTAATTTTGTATCCTGCAACTTTACCAATTTCATTGATTAGCTCTAGTAGTTTTCTGGTGGCATCATTAGGATTTTCTATGTATAGTATCACGTCATCTGCAAACAGTGGCAGTTTTACTTCTTCTTTTCCAATTTGGATTCTACTTCTTTTTCTACTCTGATTCTCGTGGCTAGGACTTCCAAAACTATGTTGAATAAGAGTGGCAACAGTGGACATCCTTGTCTTGTTCCTGACCTTAGAGGAAATGCTTTCAGTTTTTCACCATTGAGAATGATGTTTGCCGTAGGTTTGTCATATATGACCTTTATTATGTTGAGGTAGGTTCCCTCTATGCCCACTTTCTGGAGAGTTTTTTTATCATAAATGGTGTTGAATTTTGTCAAAAGCTTTTTCTGCATCTATTGAGATGATCATATGGTTTTTATTCTTCAATTTGTTAATATGGTGTATCACATTGATTGATTTGCATATATTGAAGAATCCTTGCATCCCTGGGATAAATCCCACTTGATCGTGGTGTATGGTCCTTTTAATGTGTTGTTGGATTCTGTTTGTTAGTATTTTGTTGAGGATTTTTGCGTCTATATTCATCAGTGATATATGTCTGTAATTTTCTTTTTTTGTAGTGTCTCTGTCTGGTTTTGGTATCAGGGTGATGGTGGCCTTGTAGAATGAGCTTGGGAGTGTTTGGAAAGAGGAGGATTTTAAAGGTAAGCAGAGCTACATGAGAGACGAGGCTGTAAAGTTGTATTTTGAACAATTATTCCAGCACCTACAACCCAGTGGATCCCACGTGCCCCATCCCTTCTCCTCCCAGCCCCAGGTCACACACTGATCCCAGAAAGGCTGTCTTGCTCAAAATGGTATTTAGAGCTTCTCAGTGGGAACAGCCTTCAGGACCTGGCTGGCTTATGCACTGTGGAAGCAGGCAGTGTCGCTGCCCTGCTGATCCACTTTGTAAAGCATCTCTGCTCCCCTCAGCAGGCAGGTCTCTGCTGTCCTCTGTACCACTGTGAACCCTCCCACTTGCTGGTCCACATGCAGCCACTTGGCCTCTCCCAGTCTTTGCCTCTGCTGTGGCGTGGTGGCAAAGACTCCTTTGGGTTCTTACTGATGAGGTGGAATTTGGTGGCAATTTTTTTTTTTTTGGTGGCAGTTTTTTAAACTTGTGTCACTAGGCCCCATCTGCCGCTGGATTCAGGGCCCTCGGTCGCTTCTGTCCCTGGAGGGCTTCCTTTTGTTACTTATTGCTCTCCTGTTCCTCTTTCTGACACAGCAGGCTGCCTTTTGAGCTTGATCTTGAGGGAAGTGGGCCAGCAGGGCTTTGGGGGTTGACATTTGAGGGCTGGTTTCAGTTCTGTGACCGCCTGGCCTGGCCAGCTCCTCAGTCTTTTCCATCAACAGTGAGTCATATGAATTATTAGTCCAATTTCCCTGAGGGGAGAGCTGCCCAGTGCCTCTGCCTGCATCTCCTGATGTTTCCTGCTGGATTATGGCCAGTAAAGCTGCCAGTCCTGGAGCCTGGGCATCTGGGCAGAAACTTAAGGTGGTCGACCTCAGCAGCTTTGCTGGAAGGTGTGGGAGGTACCCACACGCAAATAGTCATCTGCATGGTGGAGACTTCTAGAAGTTTGTCATCTATCAACCCACCATTCAAATATCTACTCTGCCCACTGTCACTGGGACAAGTTCTGGATCAGCTGGTTGTGCCCAGACGTTGCTTGTGGGGCTATCTGGGCCATCTTCTCAGCCTCAGGGACCTTTACACAAGTATTCATTCAGCAGGTGGCAGAGGAGGGGTTTCAGGAAGGTTCCCTCTGAGGCTATGTGAGGGAGAGAAGTGAGGTATCCTGTTGATGTTTTTGCTTCTCCCTGTCTCTGCAAGCACTGAAACAGAAAACTCTGCTCCCACCAGGCTCTGGGAAAGCACATGGTGCCATTTCAGCACACACACACAGTAGCACACACACACCAGCACACACACACAGTAGCACACACACACCAGCACACATACACAGCAGCGCACACACACACACACACACACACACACACACACATACACACACACACACACACACACACTGCCTCAGAGTCCGGGGCTCAGCACCCACTCTCCCCTGGGATGACCCCTGGTTGCTCAGGTCTCTGGTGGGTAGTGGACCAGTGGCCTCTGGTGTCTTTACTCCTGTGAAGACCCAAACCTCTTATGGCCCAGGGTGATTAGCGAACAGAAGCTCAGAGGGAAGAGCTGCTGCCCCATCCCCTGAACACAGAGGACAGGGCCAGCTCAGGGCAGACTGGGATGGGAGGGGAGGGAGTTTGATTTGGGTTTCCCCTCCCACCTCCCCTCTCAGAACGTTCCTCTCCACAAAACTCTGCTTTGTTCTGGGCACTATCGGGGCCACAAAGGGGAACATACATAATAGAAACTTGTGCCTTGGTCATTGTGTTGCACCAGATTTCAGATGAAAATGCCCTTTAAAATTCCCAGCAGTCGGGCACCACCTCTGTTTGAGCCTCATGCCTTCTCTGGACCACACGCCTTCCTGACCTGCACTTCATCCAGGCTACTCCATCCTCACCCCTTGCCCTCGGGGTGAGGCTCAGGGTATGGTGAAGCTTGGAGAGACGGTCAGGGGTGGGTTGAAAGCGCAGGAATGGGATAGAAGAGTCTAAAACTAGAGACAGTCACAATTTACTCATGTCTTGGCTTAATGATTTTTTTAAAAAATTGAGGTATAATTGACAAACATTATATTAGTTTCAGGTATACAACATAATGATTCAATATTTGTATACATTGTTGGCTTAATGATTAACAGCACTCTCCTTCACTCTCAAAAGTGTCCTAATTTGGATAAGTTATATGATCATCCAATTTAAGCCCACTTCACTTGCCATTGATTTACATAACTTGTCTCATACTATCTCAAGATGTCGCTGTATCCAAAAAGCTGCTTCGAATGTCTCCTGTCCTGCGGCAAGCCCAGCTTAGGAAGGGAAGACGGAGGCAGAAGTACAAGAGATCTCAGGACAGGCCTGGGGACCACACCTGACTCTCCTCAAGGAGCCCCTGTCCATTTCACAGGAAATTCTAGAAGAACCCTCCCCAGTGATCAAGGCTGCAGGACATACAACTGACGCCGGAGAACCTGGGCTGCAGTGAGCTATTTTGGGGCACAGGTGTCTCCCCTCCGGGCTTCCCCAGGCAGCCAGAAGCTACCCGAGGGCTCTTGGCCTGTCCTGGCGGCAGCCTGCAGCTGAGTCTGTGTGCAGGCAGCTGGGGCCCCCAGGAGCTGGGGTCTTGACCTCTGTGTTGAATGTTGGGCCCACTGGGGACATGAGGCAGACGGTTGATTTTTCTGCCATAACTCATAGCTTTGTTGCAGCAGTGCTGTCTGCTCTGCTATATTAATAAGAAACAAACATTGTTTTGTTGTGTTTGATTTCCGTGTTAGGCTGGAGTCTTCAAGGGCTGTTTAAAATTTAATAAGTGAGAATAAAATCAGGAGAAAAAATATTTCTCTGGGACATCTGACTGCATCAGACTTGTTAATTCCGGCTCTGCGTTTCCAGTGGCAGATAGCTGACCCAGCAGCAGGGGAGGGTGCCCACCCTTCTTCCTCCAGGGCTCAGGGCTGGTTCCACCCTCTGTTCTGGGAACAGACCCACCCTTGGGAAGGCCACCTGGTCGTGGCTCAGGTGGGAGCTGACGCAGCTCAGGGAAGGAGGGTTTCCAGGGAGCCCTGAGCAAGTTTTGTTCCCCCTGCTCCTTCAAATTCAACAGTATTTTATTGAGCACTTACTGTATGCCAGATAGTGTTAGGTGCTGGGCTGGAGAGATGAAAAAGGTGTGACCAGTGCTCAGGAGGGCAGAGACTAGAATCACACAATTACAGTGCAGTGTGAGTAAGTAGAGGGTGTAGAAGGAAACAGCAGAGGTTCCTGGGAGCGCCCCTAATATAGACCAAGGACATACACCCCCAGCTGCTGGGGAGCTGTGGCAGAGGTAGGGCCTTCAGCTGTGGGCACCCTGTGGAGGTTCATACCTCTGGGGAGAGCCGTCTGGCCCAAGAGCATGCCCCCTTCCCAGGGCAGCCACATCCAATGACTGATGGATTGTGTGTATAAAGGCCCAACCTCTTGCCCCAACTTGGGACAGTTCTGAAGGGTCATTTGAGTCCCAGAACCCCTGTAAGATCAGCTGAGGCTTTTTCTGGGGGCTGCATCACAGCTCAGCATCTCCCTCTGCCCAGTTCTGCTTCCTTCCCGTCTACAGATGTTGACTGCGAGAACATTCCCTAATAATCCTCCTGCATGTTTATCTCTGTATCAGGCTCTGCTTCCTGGGGAACCAGCCTGCAACAGGACCTAACATGGTCAGCATTGTTCAGGGAGGGCTTCCTAGAAGAAGTGACTTTTAGGCTGAAATCTGGAGGATGAGTAAGAGTCAGTCTGGTGACAGCTATGGGTCTGGAGGGAAATGGTACTGGTTCCAGGTAGAGGAAGAGAATGTGCACAGGCAGATAGGCCAAAGGGAGCAGAGCATGCCCAGGTGGGATGGCAAAGCAGGAGGCTGGGGGTTTGGTTGAGGACATTTTATAGGGTTCTGCGAGCTGTGATTGTGGCCTGGGTTTTATTCTAAAGGCACGGTGATGTCATAAAAGGGTTTTAGGTAGGGGTTGGGATGTGACATGGTTGAGTTGTTTTCTTATAAAGAGAATTTGATTTGAAGAAGGTAGAAACAAGCAAGGAGTCCGGCTAATGAAGATGTTGTAGTAACTCAGAAGAGAGATGATGATGGCCTTAAGTGAGGTAGTTGGAGAGCGGTAGATGGATTTAAGAGACATTTACTTAGGAGGAAGAATCAATTGTCAGGAACTGATGATGGATAAGATATGGAGGGAGAGAGAGGAGGCAAGGATGATATTTGGGTTTTTGGCTTCAGTAACTATGAGGATGCTGCTGCCATTTAGTGAGATGGGGAACAAGTGGAGAAGCGGATTTGGGAAGAAGGCGGTGAAGGGGAAAATGTGTGTAGTTCCGGAGTGCTAAATTTGAGTTATCTTTGGGATATATGAGAACAGAGCTGAGACATTTAGGTGTATGGATACAAAGCTCAAGAGAAAGAGCAAAGTTATTTCTTTGTTTATCTACTGCTTATGATAAATTGCCCTCAAAGCTCAGTAACTTAAACAACAATAAATATTTATTATTTCAGTTTCCATGAATGAGGAATTGAGCAGTACCTTTTTTAAAAAAAATTATTTATTTAAAAAATTTTTGGCTGTGTTGGGTCTTCGTTGTTGCACGTGGGCTTTCTCTAGTTGAGGCGAGTGGGGGCTACTCTTTGTTGTGGTGCACGGGCTTCTCATTGCAGTGGCTTCTTTTGTTGCAGAGCACGGGCTCTAGGTGCATGGGCTTCAGTAGTTGCGGTGCGTGGGCTCAGTAGTTGTGGCTCGTGGGCTTAGTTGCTCTGCGGCATGTGGGATCTTCCCGGACTGGGGCTTGAACCCGTGTCCCCTGCATTGGCAGGAGGATTCTTAACCACTACGCCACCAGGGAATCCCTGTGCAGTGCCTTAATTGAACTTTCCACTGGGTCTGGAGGATGTGCTTCCAAGATGGCTGTCAAGTTGGTGCCCCTGGCAAGAGGTCTTGAATTCTCACCATGTGGAGCTATCCATAGACAGAGGTTGTTTGAGTGTCTTTATGACATGGGAGCTGGCTTCCCTCAGAGCAAATGATCAAAGAAAGTAGGACAGAAATGGCAATGTCTTTTATTGATCTACCCTCAGAATCACACACCATAACTTACCATATCCTAGTGGTCACACAGACTGACCTTGTTACACTGATGGAGGGGACTACACAGAATGTGAATACTGGAACTCAAGGACCATTGGTGCCATCTTCGAGGCTGCTTACCACACCTGGAGATATAGATTTGGAAATCATTAGCATTTAGATGATATTTGAAGTCCTGGTACTGGGGGAGATTGCTTGAGAGAAATGTGCAGAAGGAAAAGAGAAGGGTTTAAGGACAGAGCCTGAGAGACACTGGTCTTTAAGGACAAGCACAGAAAGAGAAGCCAGTGAAGGAGACTAATGAAAAGTGTGATCATATGTCCTGGTTTGCCTGCAGTTTGTTCTGCTTTATGCCTGTTGTGTCCACATGACACATGTCCCTTTTCACTTTCCCAAGTGCCCTGGATTAGATTAAACTTACAGGGTCACCCTATAATAACAGGCAGCCAGAGCAGCAGAGGGAAACCAGGAGGAATCAATATCATGATGGACATTGGATTTCATGACAAGGAGGTCCCTGGAGATGTTAGCAGCAGATATTTGAGTTGTGGGCAAGGAAACCTGGTTTCAGAGGGTGAGGCAAATGAGAAGCAAAGTAAGTTATTTAAGTAGTGTTATTTCTAGAGCCTTGACCAAAAAAATGAAGGGAGAAAATGTGGTTTTAAGAGTATGTGGAATAGTGGGAGAATTTTTCTCTGAAGATGCCAGGCACTAAAATATGTATAATTGATGAAGAAAAGGCTCAGTAGAGACAGAAAGGTTGTTTATCATCCAGGTTCTCCAGAGCAGGGGAATAATCTGGAAGAGAATACTGGAGGCCTCAACGTCTCAAAACGTAAACCCAAAATGAAGGTGCAGAAGCTGGTTAGGAAGGAATAACAGCCACTCGTGACCTCTGAAGTTCCCAGGTCACTGGGCTCTGCCTGCCTCTTTCCGGTCTGGAAATCCACGTGACCTGGCATCAGAGGTGCTTCTGGGGTCTTGTCAGCTACCATTGCTTCCCATTCTCCCTGAAAAGGCTGCTTCTCTGGACCCCGATCTGGAGATGCTTTTGCTTCTGTGCTGGCAGGGGAGCAGCAGGACTCTGGAAAGGTAGATTGCATGATTTAGGGATGTGGGAGGTGCCTTAGTTGGTATAAGCTGCAGAATGAACTGAAATGGTCCCTACCCCATCCCCAATCATGATAAGTGACATCTAGAAGTATGGCTCCATTGTCCTAGAGAGCTCAGGCAGAGGCGTGTGGGGGTGACCTTTGCAATGAATTGGCCAAGGAAGGAGAGAAAGGATTCTTTATCATAGAAAGGCCCGGTTAATTGCTTCACAAGGAATAGAGTCCAAGTTCCATAGCTGAAATGAATATATGGGTTTCAAAAGAAAACAAATTCTTGTGAGTGAGGAATGTTTGCACTTCAGAAAATCAAGAGGAAGCTGGCTGTAGCTGGCTCTGGGGGAGAAAGACCTTAGTGCATTTGAAGCACCCATCTCTCTCCCCGGACCCAGGAGAAAACAGCTGCTTCGGCCACTCCTTAATCCCCACCAAGAGAGAGGCTCAGATGGGGAATGACTTCGCTGACATCCAGCCCATATCAGAGGCTCTCACAAAGAAGGATTCAGGGCTGGGGATCCCCTTCTGTGTGGAAGGGGAGGAGCGTCCCCAGGGAGGAGAGGCGGGGCACCGGCGGTGAGGAGAGACAGCTGGGAAACGAGTGGACAGCTAAGAAAACCTTGAAGGGTGAGGCTCTGTCCTTACCTCCACCGTGTGGTACAAGGCGTAAAGTCTCCTTGCCTGTCCTTTGACTCTACGAGGGTACCTTCTGGAGCCCTCCATCCAAGGGGAGCTCGACTCTCCAGTGGAACAGAGGCCATGTTCATCCTCCAGGTGGGGAGCCCCGCCCGTCTGTATCAGCTGACTTGACAGCGGCCTTCCCGGAAGCGCAGACTACACACGGGAGAGCCTGGGGGGCCGACTCCTGGGGTACCCTCTCCATCCATCTCATCTCCTTGTGGGCGCAAACACACGCAGCAGGGGAAGAGAAGGCGCGGAAAGGACGCCCGGCTTTGAGAAGGATGCTCTAGCAACTCTTGCACGTGCTGGGACAGCCGGGTTGGGCATTTGCAGACCCAGTGCTACTGGAGTGAGCGAGGGGGCAGCTGCTAGCTTGCCCAGCCCGGTGGCCCGGCGGCGTGGGCTGCACGCGCAGGTGCATAAGTCCTCTGCGTCTGGGCAGGTGGGTGGTCACAACGCATCGCAGGGGCGGGGGCGGGGGCTGGCCTGGAGCACCACGCAGCATCTTTCCGGCAGCGAGTCGACTCTTCCCGGCAGCCTTATACTTTAAAAACAAATGGATGGGCTATAATTGCAAAGGTCTGGATTGTCTGGTCCTGACAGGAATCGGCTGAAAGCAAACAGTCTGGTCCAGCTGAGGGAGGTGTTTCCTGACAAATGCATGCTGCTAATAGAAGGATCCCTCTGCATCCTAAGTCCTTCCCCCATTTTTTGGCAGCATGTAAATTCTGCATAGGGGACTTTTTCTTTTTCTTTTTTCTTATGATTCCTTTTCTTGACGCGTGAATTCTGAATTTCATTTTTCCCCAGAGAGGCAGTGGAATCATCCAGCCGTCCTCCTCATCAAAGTTATAGGCAATTTGACCTGCCATTTAGCCATTTCCTGGAGCCGGTTGAATGGTTCTTTGGGCCTTTTCTGCCTTGAAGACAACACAGGGCGTATTATAACCCATGCAGATGAGAACCCTGGACCGCTGGCTTGAGACTCGTTGCCCTTGCGAATGTTAATTCTGCTTCAGCTGTGGGCTGAAGATTTCACCACGTCCACAGACCCTAAGTGGAGATGGGGCCTCTTCCCTATGTGACCCATTTAATTTAGCACAGGGAGATCAGCTCGGTGCTTTGTGACCACCTAGAGGGGTGGGAGGGAGAGGCAAGAGGGAGGGGATGCGGGGATATATGTATACATATAGCTGATTCACTTTGTTATACAGCAGAAACTGACAACACTGTAAAGCAATTATACTCCAATAAAGATGTTAAAAATAAATAAATAAAAGGCAAGGGGTTGACTAGGCAAGTCAGAGAGAACAAACCATGAAGAATGGCACATTACAGAGCAATTTCCAGAAGCCTGAGTAGGTTCCATAGGTCTCTTCTGAGTCCATATTGATAGGAAAATGTGAGCTGACCCTATGTGTAGTATGCTCCTGTAATATTGTGATTTATAATAAGAAATTCTTGACCCAGAGCTCCTAAAAGCCTTGGAATTTCTTTAGTGATAAGAGTCATAAATGGAAAAAGAGTCTTTTGTTATTCATAACATGCCCCCTTCAATCACACCCTAGTTTATGTTAATAGGGTAATTTCTGGATGAGCCCTTAGATAACCACCAGATGGGAGCTGGTTGCCAGGGGAACCAACCAAGTGATTAGAGAGTTGGAACTTTCAGCTCCACCCACCATCTCCCAATCTCTGGAGAGGGGGAGGAGAGAGGGGCTGGAGGTAGACTCAGTTGCCAATAGCCAATGATTTGATCAATCATGCCTATGTAATGAGGTCTCCATAAAAAATCCCTGAAATATGGGATTCAGAGAGCTTCTGGGTTGGTGAACATGTGGAGTTACTGGGAGGTGATGCACCTGGAGAGGGCATGGGAGCTCTGTGCCCTTCCCCCATACCTTGCCCCACACATCTCTTCCATCTGGCTGTTCTGAGTTATATCCTTGTATAACAAACTGGTAATCTAGTAAGTAATCTGTTTTCCTGAGTTCTGGGAGCTGCTCTAGCAAATCAATCGAACCCAAGGAGGGGCTCATGGGAACCTTTGATTTATAGCTAGTCAGTCAGAAGCACAGGTGACAACCTGGACTTGCAATTGGTGCCTAAAGTGGGGTGCAGGGCAGTCTTGCAAAAATGAACCCTTAACCTGTGGAATCTGATGCTGTCTCCAGGTAGATAGTGTCAGAACTGAGTTAAATTGTGGGACACCTAGCTGATGTCTAAGAATTGCCTGGTATGGGAATTTGGTAAGCAGAGATATTGTGAATTTTTCCTTTCTAGCTCTTAACTTGGCTTATGTGCCAAATATTTAGGGAGCACCCATGGTGTGATAGGTGCTGGAGACCAAGTAGGCTTTTTTCTGTGTAGTGGTGAAACGGGCCCATTTCAAACCAGTGTGGCTAAATGCTGGGATGCAGGCTTTTGCAGGAGCTGGGGTGTGGGTGGGGTTTAATCATAGCAGTTGATGTTTGCTGAATTCCTACCACGTGACAGATATTATGCTAAATGCATTTCCCACACTGTCACATGTAATACCGCAACCCTATTTGGCAGGTATTATTCAGCTCATTTTAAAGATAACAAAACTGGAGCTTAGTGAGGCTAAATAACTGGCTAAGCCACATAGGAGGTAAAAGGCAGAGCTGGGGTTCAAAGCCAGGTCTGTCTGATGCAGCCCGGGCTCTTAACCACCGTTGCTGTTTTTCCCATCTCCCTGGCCTGTGAGGGTCAGAGAAGCCTTCAGAAGCCCTGAGGTGAGCCTTGAAGTCAGGGTGGGACAGCCCTGGTATTGGCCAGGGTGGGGTGTTCTGAGGGTTATCTGCTCTGGGTGGGGCAGTGGGGTTGGACTTGACCTCTGCCCCAGGAGCTGCTGTCTTCCTCTTCCAGCCACTCTTCTAGGCTCCAGCATAAGATGGAGCAGAAGCCTCAACAGGAGACTGCAAGTGGGTGGCAATTTAATTGAGGAGTTTTACTGAGATTGGAACCAGCTGGAGAGAAGGAGCAAGCGAAGAGCTTGAAGAGATGGTCTTTGAGTTGGAGCTAAATATAGCATTGCCCAAGTGCTTCATTCCCTCCCCGCCCCAACCATTCCGCTGTGGATTTTGAAGGAGCTTGGCTCCCGGGAGGACACATTTAAGGCTGGAGGACTAGAGTTTTCTTCAGTTTGTCTTCTGTGTAAATAAGAGGGACACAAGCACAAATGTTACAGTGGATCTTATTGATTAAAGTGCTAACAAGTTAAACAGTCTTCCAGCCGGCCAGCTTCGCATCTTCTCACGGCCGCTGTGGGACTCACTGCAGCGAGGCTGCGCCTGAGGTGGCCAAGCTCCCGCCCCGGCTCTTGGTTCCCAGGTCGCCACCTCTTCTCTGGGTATTGTTGTTACCTTCCTCAGGCTCTCTTTGTAATCGTGTCTCTCACTCTTAAATTTCCATGGGTCTTTCCCTCTTGCTGTGTTTTCACCTGGGATACTACTCTAGACAGACCCAGAGCTCAAGGAGTTTACAGTCTGGACTTTCCAGATTGTTTAGTATCTGCCAGTGTCTGGGTGAGGCTGATGGCTGTCAGGCCTGCACTGGTCGCTGTCACCCCAAATCCTTCTCAAGGATTTGAGAAGGAAAGGGAAACAGTGCTTTTTGTGACTTACATCCTCGGGAACATATAACCTTGGTAACTACTTCATGCTAGGCTGGCCATCTCAACCTGAGGTCTGTATGAGCTCAAGGGAGATGAAATAGTAAGCAGGTTTCTAAATATACGTGTCTATGAGAATTTGGGGGGAAGTTTCATAACTTTCATCGAGTTCTCAAGGTTGACCATGAGCCAAATCACGTGCGGCCCCAGGAGGGTAGCTCAGTCACTAAGGGGAGAGTCAGACTTGGGGTCTCAGTGGGTTCCCCACTCCATTAGAGCAGCAGTGATGAAAGAAACCAATAGCCATATTTGACCTTTCAATCTATCTTTTTAAAAAAGGTCATTTCCTTTGTACTTAGTCTTGTTTGGGGGTTGAATTGCAATGATAACTAAATTATTGGACTTTATTATGTGCTCAAAGGAGTAGAATGTTTTCATTCTAGAGGAATAATGGAGTTACTATTGCTTTATCCTGTGCTATACCCTAAAATTGTAGAGTTGGAGCAGAGCTAAAAGTTCATGTAGTCTACCCGGAAGCCCCAATCCTGTTGCCTCATCCTGAATCTTCTCTATGCCACTCCCATCAAATGGCCATATAGCCTCTTGCAGGGACAGAGAATGTTCTGTTCACTTACTCATTCATCCATTCAACTGCACCCTCCCATACGCCGTGGGAATCTGACGATGAAGAAGACAAATAACAGCCTTGCTGGTCCTTAAGGAGCTTACAGCCAAGCAATCTGGAAAGGCAAACATTGAACAAGGATGAAGAGTGTTAGAGCAGGGATGAGGCTAACGGGGACCACTCTGGTCTGTGGGTGGTAGTGGTCATGGAAGGGTTCCCAGAGGAAGTAAAACACCCAAGCTGAGCTGAAGGGGGTGTGGGAGCTGAGGAGATGGAGGAAGATTGGGTGGAGGGAGTGTTGTAGGTAAAGGGAGTGATACATTCAATGATCCAAGAATGAAACAGAAGGAGCAAGACTTAGTGGAGAAAGTAAGAGAAGATTAGCATGGCTGGAACAGAAAAAGAGAATAGATAGGAGAGTGGTTTCCATGGTAAGCCACTTTAGTTTTGACAGGTCTGAGTGAGAAAGTTCTCCCTGACCTTTCCACTTATGGCCTTCTGATGCTCCTAGGTAGACAAACATCTTCATGGGATTTATTAAGACAAACAGACACACCAGCCATGAGTTTCCTCTTCCATTTCCTTATATTTGGGCAGAACTTTTAAACAAGAAGCAAGTTTTGGTTCTGTTGTACCCTTGCCATGACCACCACCTGGAATGTTGTCCCTAACGCCATCTACTCAGCTCAAAGGTTTTGTATATGTTGACTTGTTCACTTCCCCCATCAGACTGTCTACTTGTGAAGGGCAAGGACCATGACTAATTCTCTCGAGTGCTTAGTGCAAGGCCTAGCACACAGCAGGTGCTCGGTTAGTGCTTTGTGTTTGACCAGTGAATGGATGAATGGCTTAGATGCCAATCAGTGATGAATCTTATGAACAGAAGTCAGTATGAAGTAGGAGAGACAAGCAGGAAAGCTGGACAAGTCACAGCAGAAGCTGTTGGTGTCACCCCAGGAAACTGAGTTTCCTTCTATTGCCATGAATTTCATGGGTGTGATGATTACACTTCTCAGTGTATAATTTCTCTCCTCCAGACCACAATAGTTGCCCCAGTTATACAATACTTGACTCACATAAATTTAATATCATGAAAATTGTTGCATAACAACCATAATTAGATTTTAGAGATCTTGGTAAGTTTGCAT
Source organism: Balaenoptera borealis (assembly GCF_965194805.1). Taxonomy (NCBI): domain Eukaryota; kingdom Metazoa; phylum Chordata; class Mammalia; order Artiodactyla; family Balaenopteridae; genus Balaenoptera; species Balaenoptera borealis. Next base: position 87,820,397 of record NC_138868.1, on the reverse strand, counting down.
TACCAATCAACAAAGCAGCTAGTGTGTCAGTGAATACCACAAAACCAGAATGTGAAACTCGCAGTAACCACCCTAAAGAGAAGGCTTTTCCTCTGTGTTCTGTGTTTCTGTTATTGTGTGACTTCTCAGTGCCTTGGCTCATGTCTTGTTGTTATTTGTGATGATTGTACTATATTCAATTATAATATAGTATTGTGGTAGACAGCCTCCAAGATGACCCCCAAAGATTCCTACGTTTGGTATCTATGCTCTTGTGTAATCTTCTCCCCTTGAGTGTGGACTGGACATAGCCTCTCACAACTAACCAACTGAATATGGGAACGGTGATGGCACATCACTTCTCAGCTTAGGTTATAAAAAAGAGTGTGATTCTGCCTTGGGCTTCCCTCTCTCACTCTCTTACTCATTTGCTCTGGGGGAAGTCAACTGCCATGCTGTGAGCTGCCCTATGGAAAGACCCACATGGCAGAGAGCCAAGGGAAGCCCTAAACTGACAGCAAGCAAAGAACTGAGAGCCTCAGTGCAGTAGTCCGTGAGGACTTGCACAGTGCCAGCAGCATGTACAAAAGCTTGGAAGTGGAACCTCCCCTCAGCTGGCTCCTTAATGGTAGCCTTGAGAGAGACCTTGAGGCAGAGGCACCCAGGTAAGCCATATCTAGATTCTAGACCCATAGGAATGATGAGATAATAAATGTTTTAAGCTGCTAAATTTGGTATTATGATTTGTTATACAGCAGTAGCTCTCTAGTAGGGGTTTTGGTACCATCAGTGGGATGATGGATACTGCAACAAATACCTAAAAATATGGCGATTTCTAATTGGTCAGTGGATGAAGCCTGGGAAGATTTTTGATGTGTGTATTAGAGAATACCTAAGTTAAGTTGAACAGACATAGAAGTCTGAACTTTGATGATGCTGCCAATAAGGTCTCAAAGGGAAGTGAGAAACATATTATGGAAATTTGAGGAAGGGAGATTTTTGTGATGTAGTGGCAGAAACTTAACATTGCCTCTGGCAACCACTGACCTTTGCAACTATGAGCTCGATTATTGTTGTTTTTAAGATTCTACATATAAGTGATATCATATGGTATTTGTTTCTCTGTCTTATTTAATTTAGCATAATGCTCTCAAGGTCCATCTATGTATCTTTGTTGTGCAAATGGCAAGACTGCCTTCTTTTATATGGCTGAATAATATTCATATATATGAATGAATATTATTCATTATTATATATATATATATGTACACACACACACAACACATTTTCTTCATCAATCAATGGACACTTAGGTTGTTTCCATGACTTGGCTATTGTAAATAATGCTGCAATGAACATAGGGGTGCATATGTCTTTTCTAATTAGTATTTTTTTTCTTCAGATAAATACCAAGAAATGAATTGCTGGGTCATATGGTAGTTCTATTTTCAATTTTTTGAGGAACCTCCATGCTGTCTTCCACAGTGGCTGCACCAATTTACATTCCCATCAACAGTGCACAAGGGTTGACTTTTCTCTACCTCCTCACCCACACTTGTTATTTCTTGTCTTTTTGATGATAGCCATTCTGACAGGTGTGAGGTGATATCTCATTGTGGTTTTGATTTGCATTTCCCTGATGATTTGTGATGCTGAAGCATGCCACTGTTAAATATAAACAAACAAATATTTGAGGAAAGCATCTAACATGAAAGACATACACCAAAACAAACAAACACAGGCAACTTTGAGGAAATGGCAGCTGTGTAGGAAGCAAAAAAACTTCAAAGAAATCTATCAAAATGCTCAAAGAGATAAGAGAAGACAGTGTAGCCAAAAACCAGCATAGGATGCTGTGAAAAAGGAACACTCAGAGATCACAAACAGCTCTTAGAAATTTAAAATTTTGGTAGCAGAAACCAAAAACTCAATAGTAGGTTCCAAAGACTGTATGATCAATAATGACAGTGATTTTTTTTTTCCACAGCAGCATTTCCAGCACCTTGAACTTTATTTTGTACATAGTAAAGACTCAACAAAAACCTGCTGAGAGAATGAATGAGTGAATGATGATAAAGCTGGGTAAATCTCCCTGGAGTAGAGCTTTCCCAGAGCTGGGAAATAGGAAAGCAAAGCAAAGGAAAAGGCTTCCAGAAGATCTGAATCTGAATAATGGGAACTCTGGAAGGAATAAGTCAGATGGGAAAAATAATCACTAAAAAAAAAAAAAGACTCAGTAAAAATTCCTCAAAATGAGTGACATGAATTTTCAGAATCAGTACAATGAATGCAACTGGAGCTACACCAGGGCACATCACTGTAAAATTTCAGAATATCAAGGACAGCCACACTTGAAGCTAAAAGACAATGGAGCAATACTAACAAAATCTGAGAAGAAAATAATTTCCAACCAAGAATTCTATACTCAAAGAATCAATCAAATATGAAGGTAGGATAAAGATAGTTTCAGAGATTCAAGACCTCAAAAAATTTGTTTCCTGTGCACACTCTTTCCTATGAGGCTACTAAAGGATGCACTTACCAAGATGAGGAAGTAATCCAAGGAAAACAAAGACATGGGATTTAGGCAACAGGCTCTAACACAAGACAGAAGTGGAGGAAATACCCAAGCTATCGGTGCAAAGAGGGCCCAAGATGACAGCTGTGTAGAAGGCATGGAGAACAATTAGTCCAAATTGCAGCCAGGGAGATTTCTCCAAAAACAGGAAATTGATGGAACACCTAATGTGTTTGAATGTATTGAGAGGAGATTCATACAATTGGAGGGGAGTTTGGGGGTGAATCAGTGATAAGTACATAGAAAACCAACAAAACCATTATTAAGCACAGGGGAAACAAAATATGCAGGAATGGAAAAACAATACTGCTATACAAATGGCTTAGGTGTGGAGAGCATTCATATAATAACAGTAATGTAGAAACAGAATATTGACCAACCAAACTTACCTTCTGGCTCTATAGGGATAGAGAATAGGGATGGGGGCAGGAAAGTGTGCATGTACATGGTGGGATCAAGAGGAGGAAGGGAAGTCAAATTTTCACCTTCCAGATGAGTCAAGGGGGTCTAAAAGTTTTTAAAAGTAGCATTGCAAGCATGTTATTTAGTGACATAGAAATAAATTCAAAAGAAAATCAGGTAAGGGAGTTCCCTGTCTGTCCAGTGGTTAAGATTTGGTGCTTTCACTGCCAGGGCCCAGGTTCAGTCCCTGACTGGAGAACTAAGATCCCTCGGCCAAAAAAAAAAAAAAAAGAAAAGAAAAAAGAAGAGAAAGTCAGGTAATAGTTGAAGGTGATCACCTTCTGGGAGTGGGAAATGGAATAGAGATTGTGGGGACGTGCTGTTCTTTAATAATAAGCCTTATAGAATTATTTACTTTTTATACTATGTACATGTAAATCTTTGATAAAAAGATAAACTAGATAAAGAAAGAAAGAAAATAACTAGGTGGTAACAAAAGAAAGGACTGATTTATAAATAGCAGAACACTGAAAAGTCCTGCACAGGGCAGAGCTATGACAGAAGGAGGTGGTCAGAAAAGGCTACCCAGAGAAGAGACATGAAGATGAGTTAGTGCTTGGGAGGAAGATAAGGGTGGGGAGAGAGGGTGGCATAGAGTGGCAGAAAGAGCATTTCAGGTAGAGGGAACAGCGTGAGCAAAGGCAAGAAGATATGAAATAATAGGTCATGTTCGGAAAACAGTGTATCGAAAAAGGTGGGCCTCTGCTTCCCAGCTGCAGAAGTCATCTTCCTGAAAGAGAGAAATTCAGGTGCCGTTAAGGCTAGGAGGTAGAGGGAGTGTTTTAATGAGGGTTCCACTGTGCTCAGAGGACTGGATTTGGCAGGAGGGCCACAGTGGAAGGAAGGGTGAGGGTGGGAGGGAATGAGGATGGGGAACCAGGATGCATTTTGGCCAGAAGCTGACTATGGTAGGGGTAGAGTTTGATGGATGAGATTCAGTGGTGGTGACTTTCTAGGGAGGCAGAAGCAGTCACCCAGGGTGGGGTTAGAGGCTGCCAGAGCTGCCAGGCTGTGGTCCTTATGGTAGCTGTGACCTTTGCTTGGGGTCCCAGCTAGAACTTATATAACCAGACTGGGCTTTGAAAAGTGTCCTGCCCCACGTGGCTTGGAAGGGTCTGGCTGGCACAAAGGATGCCTTTCTCTAATGGAAAGTCTTTTGATCTCCCAGAACCTGTTTCCTTCACTATAAAATGGAGATGGTGAGAGTAATAATAGGATCTAATTCTTGGGGTTGTACCGAGGAGGATCAAAATGAGCTGATGTGGGTGAGACAGGATTATGAGCTGTAAAGAACTGTGCAGTTTGGAGTTCTCTTAAACATCCCTCAACTCTGACCCTCCACTTCATGCCCCCTTCACCTCTCTGAAGGAGGTAGCATATTTGCTCTAACTTGGAAATTAAGTTTGAGTTGACCTTGTACCTTTCAGTTGCCAAATTTACTTTCAGTGATCTGTGGTCTTTGTGTTGAATTGCACAGCAGTACTGAAATAGATGAAACACATGTATTCTCTAGACCATTAAAACATTGTTGCTTTATTATTTTTTAACAGAACATTGCTCAGAATGATTGGAATACCTGATATATGACAATTCAGCTTTTTGAACTCAAATATATTCATATACAATGTTTCATTTACAAATAATTTGTGCCATAAATGTGTGTGTGTGAGTGCACATCTGTGTAGGTATTGACCCTTTATTCCTTAGGAAGATGAAAGTACAAAGTTTTTATAATCCTAGGATATTATTTGGGGCTAGACCTGGTCACAATACCTTTACTCTTCTCCACTTTATCACTCCTTCCTTCCAAGATGAGGATCTCTGCCCTCAAAGGCGGTGTGGCCAAAGTCTCCTGAGGGTGGTATTTTGTCAGAGGAAGGAGTGTTGTGCTCAATGCCTTCAAAGAAAGGAGCCCACTGCTGGTTTTGCTGCATCAAATACCTACCCACTCTAGTTACAATGATCAGCTTCTAGTGGGGATACCCAAGAGGCAATGTTTTGTGTTTTAGCCCTTTCTTCCAGTGCTGAGGTAATTTGCAAAGTCTAGCATTGTGGTGAAGCTCCGATAGACTGGCACCAGTTGACACATGTTAAGGTGTGATATGTAGGCAATATACTCTGGTATGGCATACTGGGTGATCTGTTCTGATCAATAGTTTGAACACCACTCACTCTCTTATGGACTCCCTTCCTTCGTTATAGTGTTTGCAAGAAAGAGACCCACCTCCAGCTTTCTCAAGTGAAGGGTTTTTACTCTAAGACTACAAATTGGAATTGAACATGGAGATCCTCCTAGAATGGAGACTGCTCTGGTGATTGGTGTTGATTCCCAACTCTCTCACGGGCTACTGTCTCTTTCTCTTTTTGCTACCCCATTGACTTCTTCCTGTCCCGACTTGTATCTTTTCTCTACCCTCAAGCTTTTGCTTACTTATAACTTTGGCTTTCTGAGACACTTAATGGCTCTGTATTGCCTTAGGGTAATTTTTCACCTTCTGCTCCCATAGCTAACCAGCCCATTCTATATCCTGGTTAAAATCTTGAAAGATGGAATGCGATTGGTCCAGTTCATCATTTTATAGCAGGATCAGTGGTCATACACACCCCTGGTCCAATCTCTAGTGGTGAGGGGAAGGGGCTCTGTATAACCACATATCACCATCTATGTTACAATGAACTGCAGTAGACAGGTCCTGAGATTGACATCTCCGTTATGGGCAAAGTCTTTCTTTGAGACAGAGAAATATACAAGAAGAACTGCAGATATCCTTCCAGCCAGAGGATTGTGATTAAATATTTTAATAAATTAAATCCAGACCCACTGGTAGCATTGCAGGCAATGGCCTTTGTACTTATTTTGCATTGAAACTTTAGATTACATTTCAGGTACTAATATTCTCCCAAGTAGTTAGGCAGGAACACAGCATCTCTGAAAATCAAGTCCGTGACTGTCTTCTCCAAATATGTCTCTTGGTTCTCAGTCACTCCTCTGCTACAGGGCAGATCCCAAGTGAAGACTTGGATGTGCTCATGAAATGAAAGTTTCTGCTAATTGAAGGAATCTATCAGTCAAATACCCCAAGATACAGAGGTAATTTCTAGCAAAGGTTTTTGTGGCATTAATTTGTTTTACTCTGACAACTTGATTAATCAGTTTTATTGTGACAACTTGTTTTGCTGCAATGCTGCCTAATCAGGGAGCTGTCACCAAAATACTTTATGACTTCCCTATTTCCATCACAAATAAAAAACTTCACTGACAGCTCACCAACAGAAGAAGCAGTGATAATTAAAATGCATTCCAACAAAATTAGGAGGCATTCAGTTGGATGATGTTACAGGAGAGATTGCACTTGCAGAGAAAGGAACAATCAGAAGACACTATTTCTAAGTAATTATGCAGCTTCCCTGGCGAACCCCAAATACCACACCTGTGTAAAGGTTCAGGGGGTGAACTGAGAGTTTTGCATGCACCTCTGCTGGAAGCCTGGGGTTTTCCCTGCTGGATCTGGGAAAAGCTGAGCCTCTGCTCTTGCTGATTATCAGAAGTAGAGCCATTAGTATTTATCCAGTAGATAGCTGGAAATAGAGAAAACTTGTCAGGAATGGAGAGTGTATTACAGGAAGAGCTCAGGAAACTCATTCTCACATGTTTCTAGGAGCTGTACAGGGAGCAATGGGAGGGTAGTGGAGAAAGGTGGAGAGAAGGGTATGAGGGTGTGCCTCTTCTAGAGGGGCACAGCAAGTGATCGTTTTCAAGAACTCAGGAAATTAGTTTTTCTGCCTTGTGCTTATCATTTTACCTACAGCAGAGGTGATGAAGTGATGCATTGAAAGAACAGTTCCCTCAGCAATCTGAAATCCCTAGATTGTTAATATTTATAAATGTAAGTATTTATTAAAAACAAAACATAAGAATGCCTACTAGTCAAGTGCTTACAGTGTCCTGGGTACCATATAAGTAGCTCTATATACATTATATTATTTAATCATTACAACAACTGTATAATAGGCATTATCAGCTCCATTTTCCAAGAAAAATGCAAGAGAGTTCCAAGGAGACTCAGAGAGGTTAAGTAACATGTCCAGAGTCTTGTAACAAATAAGTAAAAGAGCCAAGATTCAAATTCAGGTTGTTCTGACTCCAAAGCTCAAGTATTTCCAGTGGGCTTCATCAGGGGTCCCCTCACTCTCTCCCAGCCTGGGACAATCCCTTGGCAGCCTGGTTTCCTTCTCTTGGGGAATGGCATTGGCTGCATGGCATTGTCTACCATCTGATTAGACACAGGTGGAGAGGCTTCCTGACTCGTGGTGAGGTGGGTGGGTGCAGCAGGTCCAGCCGTGTGTGCAGAAGTTCAGGGGAGGCCAGCTCTGTTACATTTGTCAGCCTGTCTCCTTGTCATCCTGAGTTATGAATGAGCGATGTGAGCTCTCCTGGGGAGGGTCCTGTTTTGCAAGAGCTATGGAGATGAGTGTTATGACAAGCAGGACACTTATGGACCCAGATGCCACAGGGCACAAAAGTCAATATGTTACATGCTCATTTAGCATGTGTGACTCTAATGGAACCGGTTGGAAATAATTGGCTTTTTAAGAAATGTTGCATTTCATTTCATTTCAGTCAGAAGGTACCCACCAGCTGGGTGGTCATAACTCCAGCCTTTACAAATGTACCTCATTCTGAGATTGGCAAGTTGTGGATAGTGAAGAAAAATAGAAGTATGTGTGCAGAGGACAAGTTGGCAAGGAAGGTGTCCCCCCAAGAAATGTACAAAGCTGGGTATTTCTTCATGGTTTTGTAGGGGTCTTAAGTTATTTGGCAGTTGGACATTCTCTTCCTGGTGTGTGATCAGTTATTTCCCTACCAGTGATCAAGGTCTAGCATCCCTGGCCTGGGATGGCTGGAAACAATTTCTCTTCTCCTCCTTCATTGATTCCCAACTGAAGTCTATGAAATGGTGAATGGCACAATGTTTGAAAGTGGTAAGTTTTAGAATGAACAGAAGGATGTACTTTCACATCAGTCAGTCTAGATAATAAAATAAAAACTATACTAGTTACTTCTACAGAGAGAATTGGATATAGGGAATTGATTAAATAGATGTTGGGGGACTGAAAAAGCAACAGGGTAACACAGAGGCAGTAAATGCATGAAGCAACTACCATCCTGTTGTTGGTGGAACAGAGGGAGGAGGTTGGGGTTATCAGAACCCAGAAGCTCTGAGGAGGATCCCATGTTATTGGGACTCAGACCATTGGAGGAGGTGCTTTGACTGGATGATGTTGATACCCCTGAGAGGTACAATGAAGGGTGAGGAAAGAAACTGGAAAATGGAATCAACTTCTACTGTACATGTGGATGCCTGGGTGAGGCACTGCTATGGGGGTGACACTGGTAGGAAGTGGAAGTGACCAGTTTCCCTCCTCTAACCTTCCAGAGTCCCTCTATCTCTCGCTATTGGTAGAGCCTAACAGGGCACCTGCTGGCAAAGCAGAGAAGTGGTTTGCAGGCTCCCTGCCTCATTACAAATTAGGGTATAAAAAGGTGGATGTGAAACTAAGAGACAATAGCTTAATAACAAGCACAACGGTCTGTAAAAGACAGCATAGTGGCTAAGAGCATGCAAGAAATGAGCTTGTCAGATCTGATAAGACCCGTGTTTAATGTCACTGCCCATTAAGGGCTCTGGAGGGCAAGGAAAATGATGCTGAGATTTGCTGCCTCTGCTCAAATGGAGGCTCTGTGCGCATCCTCTTCTGATACGCTTCTGGATCCTTGGCTAAATATATTGATGCTCTAACCCGACAGTGTGTTTTCTTCTTGCTGATCTGGAGTCCTCAAAAAAGTTGCAGTTGGTGCCAGAAGTGTGATTGGTTCCACCTCCTCCCCCCCCACCCCCCCAGCATTGTTAGATTTTGGAAGGAGTCTGAGGAAAGTGAAGAAGAAATGGGGCTCTGAGAATGTTTTAATGAAGGCCATTGCATGAGAGCTGCAGGACAGCTGAAGATAGGGAGGCTGACTTCAAATAGAAAATTGAAGAGCTAGTGTCATGTTATTACTTTAACATATGTGAGTTAATCTTTGTTTTTACAGAAAAGTCATTTGAGAGCTATGACCTTAGCTTTCACTGTTTGGCACAAGCCAAATGAGTTTTTAAAAATGAATTTCAGAGGACAGAGTCTCAGAAATAACTTTATTCTTCAGAAATGTGACTTTTAAGTAGGATATTAAAAATACCAAATTGAAACAGTCTCAAGATAGTTCAACAAAAACGTTGAGTAACTATATTTGGCCATAATTTGGTTTAGAAAAAGATGCCTGCTTTGGAATGGAGCTGACCAAGAAAAACAGGAGGAGATGGCCACAAGCCTGGACAATTATCATCAAAAAGTTCATCTCCAAGACTAGTGATTTTGGGAAGGTCACACCTTCTTCCACTTTATTTGGGTCATTTTTGAATCTCGGCCTGAGGTCATGTCTTTTGCAGATTCTGCACTTAATAAGGATGACTGAGTATCCCAGGCAGTTTCTATCTGGCTTATAGCAGATTCACACCATGCCCCAGCTGGGCTGAGCTGAGCTGAAGGAGACAAAGAGATAAATGGTGAAGGAATCAGATGGGACATTGTGAAGAAGTCAAGTTCTCCAACTTCTGGAAGAGAAGTGAGAAAAGGGACATTGTTGGCTTAGATAACTGTTCAGAAAGTTGAACCCTACAAGGGGAGGCTGACTGAGTCTGCCCAAAGGGAGGTTAAAAATCAGCTCAGGTCATCTGACCTCCTCCCCTCTGAGAGGTTGGTGGCTCCTAGTGGAAGTGACACATGATAGTGCCCCCAAGTTTTTTTTTTTAATTGTAAAAACTTTTATTTAACTATAGTTGGTTTACAATACTGTGTTAATTTCAGGTGTAAATCTTCAGATTTTTGTCCATTATAGGTTATTACAAGATATTAAATGTGGTTCTCTGGGCTATTCAGTAAATCCTTGTTGTTTATCTATTTTATATATAGTGGTGTGTATCTGTTAATCACAAACTCCAAATTTATCCCTCCCCTACCCCTTTCCCCTTTGGTAAGCATAAGTTTTCTATGTCTGTGAGTCTGTTTCTGTTTTGTAAATAAGTTGATTTGTGTTATTGTTTTAGGTTCCACATATAAGTGATATCATATAATATTTGTCTTTCTCTGTCAGACTTACTTCACTTAGTATGATAATCTCTAGGTCCATCCATGTTACTGCAAACGGCAATATTTCATTTTTTTATGGCTAATATTCTATTATGATATATATATATGTCATCTGTTGATGGACATTTAGGTTGCTTCCGTGTCTTGGTTATTGTGAATAGTGCTGCTATGAACATTGGGGTTCATATATCTTTTCAAATTAGAGTTTTCATCTTTTCTGGATATATGCCTGGGAGTGGGATTGCTAGATCATATTGCTGGATCCTCAGACTTTTAAAGAACCTCCACACTGTGTTCCATAGTGGCTGCACCAATTTACATTCCCATCAACAATGTAGGAGGGTTCCCTTTTCTCCACATCCTCTCCGGCATTTATTATTTGTAGACATTTTGATGATTGTCATTCTGTATTGTCCCCTTGTTTAAATACACAAAACAGATAACTAAGAAAATCTCTTTATCTAGAGCTCCTTGAACATGCAAAATGGGAAAATCTGCTATTATTAACCTTTAAGGAGGTAATTTATCCTAAATAATTAAGTTTCTAGGGATCAATTCAGTAGAGATTTTCATTAAAAATAATGAGCTCAGGTCAAAAGTAGTTTAATACCTGATCAACTGGATTTGGATTTGGCAAAACAATCTCTCACACTTGTAGATCTAACTGGGTCCTACTCATGAAATTACCCTGAAAAAAGTGACTATATTTCTTTTCTCTTGTGGTTGAGCAGTTATCACAAAGTGCAAAGTAGAGTCATGGAAATCTTTAGTGCATGTAAGGATTCAGGTGTTTTGCTATACATATGAAATGGCTAAGACATATTTCGATTGTTTCTGGAAGCAACATTGGGTGTTATGAGAATGTAATGTGAGCATAATGCTGAGATTGAAATGTATTCACTTTAAATATCTTTTATTGTTTGAGTCTGATCTTGAGGAACCTAGCCAATATTCCATAAATTTTAAAAGCTTTACAAAAATTGTTCTTCTTGAACTTTTGGGAAAAGTATGAAAAATCACTTATAATTTTTGATTTTATTTTTGTTGCATTTTCTGATATTAACTGGGTTTTGAAAAGTTGGGCTGGCACAGGGCAAAAATAAAGAATATCAGTTTATCCAAAGGAAATTATAGTTCAAAACTAAAGCTACCTATGATATAAATTAAATAAATGACTCTAGTAATCATGAAATGAAGAGTTTCAAGAGATTTTTTTAAAAAATATCTTTATTGGAGTATAACTGCTTTACAATGGTGTGTTAGTTTCTGCTTTATAACAAAGTGAATCAGTTATACATATACATATATGCCCATATCTCTTCCCTCTTGCGTCTCCCTCTCTCACACCCTCCCTATCCCACCTCTCTAGGTGGTCACAAAGCACCGAGCTGATCTCCCTGTGCTATGCGGCCGCTTCCCACTAGCTATCTATTTTACATTTGGTAGTGTATATATGTCCATGCCACTCTCTCACTTTGTCCCATCTTACCCTTCCCCCTCCCCGTATCCTCAAGTCCATTCTCTAGTAGGTCTGCGTCTTTATTCCCGTCTTGCCCCTAGGTTCTTCATGACCATTTTTTTCCTGTTTTTTAGATTCCATATATATGTGTTAGCATACTGTATTTGTTTTTCTCTTTCTGACTTACTTCACTCTGTATGACAGACTCTAGGTCCATCTACCTCACTACAAATAACTCAATTTCGTTTCGTTTTATGGCTGAGTAATATTCCATTGTATATATGGGCCACATCTTCTTTATCCATTCATCTGTCGATGGACACTTAGGTTGCTTCCATGTCCTGGCTATTGTAAATAGAGCTGCAATGAACATTGCGGTACATGACACTTTTTGAATTATGGTTTTCTCAGGGTATATGCCCAGTAGTGGGATTCCCGCGTTGTATGGTAGTTCTATTTTTAGTTTTTTAAGGAACCTCCATACTGTTCTCTGTAGTGGCTGTATCAATTTACATTCCCACCAACAGTGCAAGAGAGTTCCCTTTTCTCCACACCCTCTCCAGCATTTATTGTTTGTAGATTTTTTGATGATGGCCATTCTGACCGGTTTGAGATTATATCTCATTGTAGTTTTCATTTGCATTTCTCTAATGATTAATGATGTTGAGCATTCTTTCATGTGTTTGTTGGCAATCTGTATATCTTCTTTGGAGAAATGTCTATTTAGGTCTTCCACCCATTTTTGTATTCGGTTGTTTGTTTTTTTGTCATTGAGCTGCATGAGCTGCTTGTAAATCTTGGAGATTAATCCTTTGTCAGTTGCTTCATTTGCAAATATTTTCTCCCATTCTGAGGGTTGTCTTTTGGTCTTGTTTATGGTTTCCTTTGCTGTGCAAAAGCTTTTAAGTTTCATTAGGTCCCATTTGTTTATTTTTGTTTTTATTTCCATTTCTCTAGGAGCTGGGTCAGAAAGGATCTTGCTGTGATTTATGTCACAGAGTGTTCTGCCTATGTTTTCCTCTAAGAGTTTGATAGTGTCTGGCCTTACATTTAGGTCTTTAATCCATTTTGAGTTTATTTTTGTGTATGGTGTTAGGGAGTGTTCTAATTTCATACTTTTACATGTACCTGTCCAGTTTTCCCAGCACCACTTATTGAAGAGGCTGTCTTTTCTCCACTGTATATGCTTGCCTCCTTTATCAAAGATAAGGTGACTATATGTACGTGGGTTTATCTCTGGGTTTTCTATCCTGTTCCATTGATCGATATTTCTGTTTTTGTGCCAGTACCATACTGTCTTGATTACCATAGCTTTGTAGTATAGTCTGAAGTCCAGGAGCCTGATTCCTCCAGCTCCGTTTTTCGTTCTCAAGATTGCTTTGGCTATTCGGGGTCTTTTGTGTTTCTATACAAATTGTGAAATTTTTTGTTCTTGTTCTGTGAAAAATGCCAGTGGTAGTTTGATAGGGATTGCATTGAATCTGTAGATTGCTTTGGGTAGTATAGTCATTTTCACAATGCTGATTCTTCCAATCCAAGAACATGGTATATCTCTCCATCTATCTGTATCATCTTTAATTTCTTTCATCTGTGTCTTATAATTTTCTGCATACAGGTCTTTTGTCTCCCTAGGTAGGTTTATTCCTAGATATTTTGTAAATGGGAGTGTTTTCTTAATTTCTCTTTCAGATTTTTCATCATTAGTGTATAGGAATGCAAGAGATTTCTGTGCATTAATTTTGTATCCTGCTTCTTTACCAAATTCATTGATTAGCTCTAGTAGTTTTCTGGTAGCATCTTTAGGATTCTCTATGTATAGTATCATGTCTTCTGCAAACAGAAGAAGCTTTACTTCTTCTTTTCCGATTTGGATTCCTTTTATTTCTTTTTCTTCTCTGATTGCTGTGGCTAAAACTTCCAAAACCATGTTGAATTATAGTGGTGAGAGTGGGCAACCTTGTCCTGTTCCTGATCTTAGTGGAAATGGTTTCAGTTTTTCACCATTGAGAACGATGTTGGCTGTGGGTTTGTCATATATGGCCTTTATTTTGTTGAGGTAAGTTCCCTCTATGCCCACTTTCTGGAGGGTTTTTATCATAAATGGGTGTTGAATTTTGTCAAAAGCTTTCTCTGCATGTATTGAGATGATCATTTGGTTTTTATCCTTCAGTTTGTTAATATGGTGTATCACATTGATTGATTTGTGTATGTTGAAGAATCCTTGCATTCCTGGAATAAACCCCACTTGATCATGGTGTATGATCCTTTTAATGTGCTGTTGGATTCTGTTTGCTAGTATTTTGTTGAGGATTTTTGCATCTATGTTCATCAGTGACATTGGCCTGTAGTTTTCTTTCTTTGTGACATCTTTGTCTGGTTTTGGTATCAGGGTGGTGGTGACCTCGTAGAATGAGTTTGGGAGTGTTCCTCTCTCTGCTATAGTTTGGAAGAGTTTGAGAAGGATAGGTGTTAGCTCTTCTCTAAATGTTTGATAGAGTTCACCTGTGAAGCCATCTGTTCCTGAGCTTTCGTTTGTTGGAAGATTTTTAATCACAGTTTCAATTTCAGTGCTTGTGATTGGTCTGTTCATATTTTCTATTTCTTCCTGGTTCAGTCTTGGAAGGTTGTGCATTTCTAAGAATTTGTCCATTTCTTCCAGGTTGTCCATTTTATTGGCATAGAGTTGCTTGTAGTAATCTCTTATGATCCTTTGTATATCTGCCGTGTCAGTTGTAACTTCTCCTTTTTCATTTCTAATTCTATTGCTTTGAGTCTTCTCCCTTTTTTTCTTGATGAGTCTGGCTAATGGTTTATCAATTTTGTTTATCTTCTCAAAGAACCAGCTTTTAATTTTATTGATCTTTGCTATCATTTCCTTCATTTCTTTTTCATTTACTTCTGATCTTATCTTTATGATTTCTTTCCTTCTGCTAACTTTGGGGTTCTTTTGTTCTTCTTTCTCTAATTGGTTTAGGTGTAAGGTTAGGTTTTTTATTTGAGTTTTTTTTGTTTCTTAAGGTAGGATTGTATTGCTATAAACTTCCCTCTTAGAACTGCTTTTGCTGCATTCCATAGGATTTGGGTCATCGTGTTTCCATTGTCATTTGTTTCTAGGTATTTTTTTTATTGCCTCTTGATTTCTTCAGTGATCTCTTGGTTATTAGGTAGTGTATTGTTCAGTCTCCATGTGTTTTTATTATTTACAGATTTTTTCCTGTAATGATATCTAGTCTCATAGCATTGTGGTCGGAAAAGATACTTGATACGATTTCAATTTTCTTGAATCTACCAAAGCTTGATTTGTGACCCAAGATATGATCTATCCTAGAGAATGTTCCATGAGCACTTGAGAAGAAAGTGTATTCTGTTGTATTTGGATGGAATGTCCTATAAATATCAATTAAGTCCATCTTGTTTAATGTATCATTTAAACCTTGTGTTTCCTTATTTATTTTCATTTTGGATGATCTGTCCGTTGGTGAAAGTGGGGTGTTAAAGTCCCCTACTATGATTGTGTTACTGTCGATTTCCCCTTCTATGGCTGTTAGTATTTGCCTTATGTATTGAGGTGGTCCTATGTTGGGTGCATAAATATTTACAATTGTTATATCTTCTTATTAGATTGATCCCTTGATCATTATGTAGTGTCTTTCTTTGTGTCTTATAATAGTGTTTGTTTTAAAGTCTATTTTTTCTGATATGAGAATTGCTACTTCAGCTTTCTTTTGATTTCCATTTGAATAGAATATCTTTTTCCATCCCTTCCCTTTCAGTCTGTATGTGTCCCTAAGTCTGAAGTGGGTCTCTTGTAGACAGCTTATATACGGGTCTTGTTTTTGTATCCATTCAGCCAGTCTATGTCTTTTGGTTGGACCATTTAATCCATTTACATTTACATCCATTTAAGGTAATTATCGATATGTATGTTCCTATTACCATTTTCTTAATTGTTTTGGGTTTGTTATTGTAGGTCTTTTCATTCTCTTGTGTTTCCTGCCTAGAGAAGCTCCTTTAGAATTTGTTGTAAAGCTGGTTTGCTGGTGCTGAATTCTCTTAGCTTTTTCTTGTCTGTATATGTTTTAATTTCTCCATCAAATCTGAATGAGATCCTTGCTGGGTAGAGTAATCTTAGTTGTAGGTTTTTCCCTTTCATCACTTTAAATATGTCCTGCCACTCCCTTCTGCCTTGCAGAGCTTCTGCTGAAAGATCAGCTGTTAACCTTATGGGGATTCCCTTGTATGTTGTTTGTTGTTTTTCCCTTGCTGCTTTTAATAGTTTTTCTTTGTATTTAATTTTGATAGTTTGATTAATATGTGTCTTGGCGTGTTTCTCCTTGGATTTATTCTGTATGGGATTCTCTGTGCTTCCTGGACTTGATTAACTATTTCCTTTCCCATATTAGGGAAGTTTTCAACTATAATCTCTTCAAATATTTTCTCAGTCCCTTTCTTTTTCTCTTCTTCTTCTAGGACTCCTATAATTTGAATGTTGGTGCATTTAATGTTGTCCCAGAGGTCTCTGAGACTGCCCTCAATTCTTTTCATTCTTTTTTCTTTATTCTGCTCTGCAGTAGTTATTTCCACTATTTTATCTTCCAGGTCACTTATCCGTTCTTCTTTCTCAGTTATTCTGCTATTGATCCCTTCTAGAGAAGTTTTAATTTCATTTATTGTGTTGTTCATCATTGTTTGTTTGCTCTTTAGTTCTTCTAGGTTCTTTTAAACGTTTCTTGTATTTTCTCCATTCTATTTCCAAGATTTTGGATCATCTTCACTATCATTATTCTGAATTCTTTTTCCAGTAGACTGCTTATTTCCTCTTCATTTGTTAGGTCTGGTGGGTTTTTACCTTGCTCCTTCACCTGCTGTGGGTTTCTCTGTCTTCTCATTTTGCTTAACTTACTGTGTTTGGGGTCTCCTTTTTGCAGGCTTCAGGTTTGTAGTTCCCATTGTTTTTGGTGTCTGTCCCCAGTGGTTAAGGTTGGTTCAGTGGGTTTTGCAGGCTTTCTGGTGGAGGGGACAAGTGCCTGTGTTCTGATGGATGAGGCTGGATCTTGTCTTTCTGGTGGGCAGGTCCACATCTGCTGGTGTGTTTTGGGGTGTCTGTGGCCTTATTATGATTTTAGGCAGCCTCTCTGCTACTGGGTGGCATTGTGTTCCTGTCTTGCTAGTTGTTTGGCATAGGGTGTCCAGCACTGTAGCTTGCTGATCGTTGAGTGGAGCTGGGTCTTGGCGTTGAGATGGAGATCTCTGGAGATTTTCACCATTTGATATTATGTGGAGCTGGGAGGTCTCTTGTGGACCAATGTCCTGAACTTGGCTCTCCCACCTCAGAGGCACAGCCCTGATGCCTGACTGGAGCACCAAGAGCCTGTCATCCCCACAGTTCAGAATAAAAGGGAGAAAGAAAAAGAAAGAAAGAAAGAAGATTTTAAAAAAAGTTATTAAAATAAAAAATGATTATTAAAAAAATATTTTAAGAAAGGAATAAAAAAGAAAGAAAGAAAGAAAGAAAAGAGCAATGAAACCAGAAAACAAATCCACCAATGATAACAAGAGCTAAAAACTACACACACACACACACACACACACACACAAATGGACAGACGGAACGGTAAGACACATGGTAAAAGGAAAGCTATACAGACAAAATCACACACAGAAGCATACACATACACACTCACAAAAAGAGAAAAAGGAAAAAAAAAAAAATATCGTTGCTCCCAAAGTCCACCTCCTCAATTTGGGATGATTCGTTGTCTATTCAGGTATTCCACAGATGCAGGTACATCAAGTTGATTCTGGAGCTTTACTCCACTGCTCCTGAGGCTGCTGGGAGAGATTTCCCTTTCTCTTCTTTGTTTGCACAGCTCCCGGGGTTCAGCTTTGGATTTGGCCCTGCCTCTGTGTGTAGGTCACCTGAGGGCATCTGTTCTTCACTCAGACCGGACGGAGTTAAAGGAGAAGCTGATTCGGGGGCTTCGGCTCACTCACGCCGGGGGGAGGGAGGGGTACGGATGCGGGGTGAGCCTGCAGCGGCAGAGGCCGGCGTGATGTTGCAGCAGCCTGAGGTGCGCCGTGCGTTCTCCTGGGGAAGTTGTCCCTGGATCACGGGACCCTGGCAGTGGCGGGCTGCACCGGCTCCCGGGAGGGGCGGTGTGGAGAGTGACCTGTGCTCGCACACAGGCTTTTTGGTGGCGGCAGCAGCAGCCTTAGCGTTTCATGCCCGTCTCTGTGGTCCGCGCTGATAGCTGCAGCTCGCGCCTGCCTCTGGATCTCCTTTAAGCAGCGCTCTGAATCTCCTCTCCTCACGCACCAGGAAACAAAGAGGGAAGAAAAAGTCTTTTCTCTTCGGCAGCTCCAGACCTTTTCCCGGACTCCCTCCCAGCTAGCCGTGGAGCACTAGCCCCTTCAGGCTGTGTTCACGCCGCCAACCCCAGTCCTCTCCCTGCGATCCGACCAAAGCCCGAGCCTCAGCTCCCAGCCCCCGCCGGCCCCGGCGGCTGAGCAGACAAGCCTCTCGGGCTGGTGAGTGCTGGTTGGCACCGCTCCTCTGTGCGGGAATCTCTCCGCTTTGCCCTCCGCACCCCTGTGGCTGCGCTCTCCTCCATGGCTCCGAAGCTTCCCCCCTCTGCCACCCGCAGTCTCCGCCCATGAAGGGACTTCCTAGTGTGTGGAAACCTTTCCTCCTTCTCAGCTCCCTCCCACTGGTGCAGGTACTGTCCCTATTCTTTTGTCTCTGTTTTTTCTTTTTTCTTTTCCCTACCCAGGTACGTGGGGAGTTTCTTGCCTTTGGGGAGGTCTGAGGTCTTCTACCAGCATTCAGTAGGTGTTCTGTAGGACTTGTTCCACATGTAGATGTATTTCTGATGTATTTGTGGGGAGGAAGGTGATCTCCACAGCTTACTCTTCCGCCATCTTGAAGTTCCCCCCCGAGATTTTTATATAAAGCCTGTGAAGTTGGGATTGGCCTGTGTTCTATCCTTTGTCGTTATTGTTACTTATTACAGAGATATTGTTCAGGGACTCTTGGGAACAGCCTCAGCTTTGTCCCCCTGATGGGACTGTGTCCTCACTGACAATGAGTTTAGGATTCACACTGAGATGCCTGGTATCTTCAGCCTGTGTAGTTTTGGGTGGTTCTCTGGAGGGAGGTTGGGATGGCTTTTTCCTTTTAGATAGTGGTGCTTGAGTGGATTGATGATGAGCAGCATATAGACCTGAACATTTTGGAGCTAATTCCTGTACTGGAGCCAGAGGTCAAAAAGGAAAAGAAATGGGAACTTTAAAACTTGAAGGCAAAAGTATAATTTGGACAAATGATTTGGTATAAGAGTATATAACATGGTACATCAAATTTAGAGCAAGATTAAAAATTAGTAAAAGTAGAGGCAAGTTGAAAATATCAACATGAACCCCACTTTTAAAAAACAAAAATACAATTTCTTTTCTGTCAGCAAACCACCTCATGTGCTCATATGAAACAATAAACTTCTGTAGAAGGTTCATTTAGGTCTCGCCTATCCTTTCCACAAAGAAAAGCCAAGTGTCCTTGGAGAACAGTTGATTCTGTGTTTGGGGCATGAGAACTTGAGGTGGACTAAATTGTAATCATGTGAGTTTCAGAAAAGTAAATTATGACTATGATAATTACAACAAGTTAAGTTTATGAAAGACCACAAGTCCACAGAGATGCTCAAATGGGACAAAAAATGGGAATTGTGCTGAGGCAGGCCAACTGATTGGTGCCACATTATAGACATTATAAATATACCAACCCATGTGGAGGGACCATGCTCACTTCCAAGGGTCAGAGGGCAGACTCTGGAGGGATAAATTGCTCATGGTTGTTCTCAGTTCATATTATGATCAGAATTACCCAGATAAAGAAGTATTAAATCAGAGCCAAGAGTTCTCTGAGAGAAATGGACTTATTTGGATGCTGGAAAGCTGCAGGCAGAGATATTGTTCAAGGACACTTGGGTATGGTCTTAGCTTTCTCCCCCCAGAAAAACTGTCCTTGCTGACAATGAGTTTAGCTTGAGAAATAGGAGGGTCCTGTCTCTTTTATTAACATCTTAAATATTCCTTATTAAGAGCCTAGATTATTTGTGTAAGTTCTTTCTGAATGGTATTCTCAGAAGTTTTCCTTCTGCGTTCCACCTCTTTCTTATATTTTCAATCCCTTCCTCTCTACTGGTTATTTCTCCTCAGCCTACAAACATATTCTATTATAAACATGTTCTCTACTCTTTTACAAGCAAAAGCAAGCAAAGAAAATCAAAACAAACACCAACGCCCCCCCCAACCAAAAGAAATGTTCCAAACCAAAACCTACAAACTCTCCTTCTACTCCAACATCTCCCTTTAGTTATTATCCAAAATCTTTCCTCTCATCTGAATATGTTTGCCTTAAATTTTTTTTGGTGAAATTTCATCAAAAATTTTAATTCTGAAATTTAAAAATACTGTAAGATTATAACATTATTTTATAGAGTCACTATTATTTCTATTTAATAGAGACAATATTTATTTACTTGTTTATTTATTAAATCAATCTTTTGCTTCCAATTACATCTTTGATCTCAGATCATATTTTGGGGGACGACTTTTCCTGTTCTTTCATTTATGGTTTTAATTATTTTTAATGGTGGTAGTATACACAAAAATTTACCATCTTAACCATTTTAAAGTGTAGATTTCGGTAGTAAGTACATTCACATTTTTGTGCAACCAACTTCCAGAACTCTTTTTATCTTGCAAAACTGAAACTCTATACTCATTGAACAACTCCCTATTTTTCCCTTCCCCAACCTCTGGCAACTGCTATTTTACTTTCTGTCTTTATGAGTTTGATTACTTTAGATATTTTATATAAGTGGAATCATTCAGTATTTGTCTTTTTATGACTGGCTTATCTTACTTAGCACAATGTTCTCAAAGTTCAAGCATGTTGTAGCATGTGTCAGAATTTCCTTCTTTTTTAAGGCTGAATAATATTCCATTGTGTGTATATACTGCATTTTGTTTATCCATTCATCTGTTGATGGATACTTGGGTTGCTTCCACCTTTTGGCTGCTGTGAATAATGCTGTGTTGAATATGGGTGTATAAGTATCTCTTTGAGACCCTGTTTCAATTCTTTTGAGTATACCTAGAAGTGGAACTGTTGGATCATATGGTAGCTCTATTTTTAATTTTTGAGGAACTGCCATACTGGTTTCCACAGTGGCTGCATCATTTTACATGCCCACCAACAATGCACAAGTGTTGAAATTTCTCCACATCCTCACCAACATTTGCTATTTTCTGTTTTTTTGATAGTAGCCATCTTAATGGGTATGAGGAGTATCTCATTGTGGTTTTGATTTTCATTACCCTAATTATTAGTACTGTTGAGCATCTTTTCATGTGCTTATTGGCCGTTTGTATATCATCTTTGGAGAAATGTCTCTTCAAGTCCTTTGCCATTTTTTAACTCTGTGTGTGTGTGTGTCTGTGTGTGTGTGTCTGTGTGTTTGGTTTGGTTGTAGGAGTTATTTTTATTTTCTGGATACTAACCCCTGATCAGATATATGATTTGCAAATATTTTCTCCCATTTTATAGTTGCCTTTAATTCTGTTGATTGTATTATTTGATGCACAGAAGTTTTAGTTTTTAAAAAAATTTTTATTAGAGTATAGTTGATTTACAATGTGGTGTTACTTTCTGCTGTATAGCACAGAAGTTTTAGTTTTTGATGTAGTCCAATGTATCTGATTTTTTATGTGTATGCTTTTGGTGTCATATTCAAGAAATCATTGCCAAATCCAATGTCATGAAGCTTTCCCCTGTGTTTCCTTCTAAGAGTTTTGTAGTTTTAGCTCCTACATTTAGGTTTCTGATCTATTTTGAATTAACTTTTGTATATGGTGTAAGATAAGGATCCAACTTCATTCTTTTGCATGTGGATATCCATTTTTCCAATACTATTTGTTGAAAAGACTCTCCTTTCCCCCATTTAATGGTCTTGGAACCCTTTTCAAATATCACTGGACCATGTATATGAAGGTTTATTTCTGGGCTGTCTATTTTATTCCATTGGTCTACATATCTGTCTTTATGATAGTGCTGTTTTAATTGCTGTAGCTTTGTAAGAAGTTTGAAATTAGGAAGTGTGAGATGTCCAACTGCATTCTTCTTTTTCAAGATTGTTTTGGCTATTCAGGGTCCTTGAGATTCTATATGAATTTTAGGAAGGATTTTTTTATTTCTGCAAAATATGCCATTGGGATTTTGATAGGGATTGCATTGAATGTGTTGGTCACTTTGTATGGTATTAACATTTAAACAATATTAAGTCTTCCAATTCAGGAACATGGGATATCTTTCTATTTATTAGTGTCTAATTTCTTTTAGGAATGTTTCTTAGTTTTCAGTGTACAATTCTCTCACCTCCTTGGTTAAGTTTATTCCTAAGTATTTTATACCTTTAATGTTATTATAAATGGAATTATTTTCTTGATTTCCTTTTCAGATTGTTCATTGTTAGTGTATAATGCAATCGATTGTTGTGTGTTGATTTTTCCTCCAGATTTATTGAGATATAATTAGCATACAGCAATATGTAAGTTTAAGGTTTACCTAAATGTAATGATTTGACTTGTATACATCATGAAAAGATTACCATGATAGGTTTAGTGGACATCCATCATTTCATATACATACAACATTAAATAAATTAAAAAATTTTTCCTTGTGATGAGAACTCTTAAGATTTACTCTCTTAACAACTTTCACGTATAATGTACAGCAGTGTTAATTAAATTTATCATGTTGTACATATTACATCCCTAGTAATTATTTATCTTATAACTGGAAGTTTGTGCCTTTTGACTACCTTCATCTAATTCCTTCTCCCCCATCCCCCACTTCTGGTAGCCACAAATCTGATCTCTTTTTCTATGAGTTTGTTTGTTTGTTTATTTGTTTTTGAAGTGTAGTTGGCCTACAACACTATGTTAGCTCCTGGTACACAACATGGTGATTCAACATTTCTATACATTTCAAAATGATCACCATTATGAGTCTAGTTGTCATCTGTCATCATAGAAAGATATTACATAATTATTGACTATATTCCCCACACTGTACACTTCACACCATGACATTAATTTTGTAACTGAAGGTTGGTACCTCTTAATCTCTCTCATCTATTTCTTTTCCCCCCAACACCTTCCCCTCTGGCAACCACTTGTTTGTTCTCTATATCTGTGACTCTGTTTCTGTTCAGTTATGTTTGTTTATTTGTTTTGTTTCTCAGATTCTACATATAAGTGAAATCATACAGTATTTGTCTTTGTCTGATTTACTTCTCTTAGCTTAATATCCTCTAGGTCCATCCATGTTGTCACAAATGGCAAAATTTCATTTTTTTATGAGTAATATTCCATTGTAAATATATGCAATATTTTCTTTATCCCTTCATCTATTGATGGACACTTCAGTTGCTTTCATATCTTGGCATTGTAAATAATGCTGCAATGAACATAGGGTGCATATATCTTTTCTAATTAGTGTTTTTGTTTTCTTCAGATAAATACCTAGAAGTGGAGTTGCTGGATCATATGGTAGTTCTACTTTTAATGTTTTGAGGAATCTCCATACGGTTTTCCATAGCAGCTTCACCGATTTACATTCACAGCAATGGTGCACAAGGGTTCCCTTTCCTCCACATCCTCCCAACACTTGTTATTTGTTGTCTTTTTTTTAATATAAATTTGTTTATTTATTTTTTATTTATTTATTTTTGGCTGCATTGGGTCTCCGTTGCTGCACGTGGGCTTTCTCTAGTTGCAGTGAGTGGGGTGGGGTTACTCTTTGTTGCGGTGCACGGGCTTCTCATTGCGGTGGCTTCTCTTGTTGTGGAGCATGGGCTCTAGGCATGCGGACTTCAGTAGTTGTGGCATGTGGGGTCAGTAGTTGTGGCTCACAGGCTCTAGAAACAGGCTCAGTAGTTGTGGTGCACGGGCTTAGTTGCTCTGCGGCATGTGGGATCTTCCCGGACCAGGATTCAAACCCGTGTCCCCTGCATTGGCAGGCAGATTCTTAACCACTGTGCCACCAGGGAAGTCCCTGTTGTCTTTTTAATAATGGCCATTTGGATAGGTGTGAGGTGATATCTCATTGTGGTTGTTGGTTTGCATTTCCCTGATAATTAGAGATGTTGAGCATCTTTTCATGTGCCCGTTGGCCATCTGTATGTTTTCTCTGGAAAAATGTCTGTTTAGGTCCTCTGTCCTTATTTTAATGGGGCTTTTTTTTTTTGATGTTGAGTTGAATGAATTCTCTGTATATTTTGGATATTAATCCCTTATCAGATATATCATTTACAAATATCGTCTCCTGTTCAGTAGGCAAACTTTTCATTTTGTCGATAGTTTCCCTCACTGCACAAAAGCTTTTTAGTTTGATGTAGTAACTTTTTTTTTTGTTTCCCTTGCTTGAGGAGACATATCCAAAAAAAATTGCTAAGACTGATGTCAAAGAGTGTACTGCCTATGTTTATTGCTAGAATTTTTAT
Organism: Balaenoptera borealis; assembly: GCF_965194805.1. Taxonomy (NCBI): domain Eukaryota; kingdom Metazoa; phylum Chordata; class Mammalia; order Artiodactyla; family Balaenopteridae; genus Balaenoptera; species Balaenoptera borealis. The sequence continues at coordinate 87,796,168 of NC_138868.1, read as the reverse complement.
GGTATCAGGTCTTACAATAAGTCTTTAATCTATTTTGAGTTTATTTTTGTATGTAGTGTTAGAAAGTAGTCCAGTTTGGGGTTGTTTTGCATGTAGCTGTCCAGTTTTCCCAACACCATTATTGAAGAGGCTGTCACTTCACCATTGTCTATTCTTGCCTCCTTTGTCATAGATTAATTGCCTATATAAGTGTGGGTTCATTTCTTGGCTCTCTCTTCAGTTCTATTGATCTATGTGTCTGTTTTTGTGCCAGTACCATACTGTTTTGATTACTGTGGCTTTCTAATATAGTTTGAAATTATGAAGTGTGATACCCCCTGTTTTGTTCTTCTTTCTTAAGATGATTTTGGCTATTTGTGGTCTTTTGTGGTTCCATACAAATTTTAGAATTATTTGGTCTAGTTCTTAAAAGAAAATGCTATTAGTATTTTGATGGGATTGCATTGAATGATTATTGCCTTGGGTAGTATGGTCATTAGCAATAGTAATTCTTCTAATCCACAAGCATGGTATATCCTTCCATTGTTTGTGTTATCTTCAATTTCTTTCATCAGTGTCTTAGTTTTCCGATTACAGGTCTCTAACCTCCTAGTTATTTTGTTTACAGGTATTTTATTCTTTTTGGTGCAATTGGGAATGGGATTGCTTTTTTAAAAAATAAATAAATAAATTTATTTATTTATTTTGCCTCCTTTGGGTCTCTGTTCCTGCGTGCGGGTTTTCTTTAGTTGCAACCAGCAGGGGCTACTCTTCGTTGTGGTGTGCGGGCTTCTCATTGCAGTGGCTTCTCTTGTTGTGGAGCAGGGGCTCTAGGTGCTTGGGCTTCAGTAGTTGTGGCTCATGGGCTCTAGAGTGCAGGTTTAGTAGTTGTGGCTCAGGGCTTAGTTACGCTGCGACATGTGGGATCTTCCTGGACCAGGGCTCAAACCCATGTCCCATGCATTGGCAGGTGGATTCTTAACCACCGTGCCACCAGGGAAGTCCCTGGCATTGTTTATTTAATTTCATTGTCTGATGGTTCATTGTTACAGTATAGAAATGCAACAGGTTTCTGTATATTAATTTTGCATCCTACAACTTTGCTGAATTCATTGATGAGTTCTAGTAGTTTTCTGGTGGTGTCTTTAGGATTTTCTATGCATAGTGTATGTCATCTGCAAATGGTGAGTTTTACTTCCTCCTTTCCAACTTAGATTCCTTTTATTTATTTTTCTTGCCTTATTGCTCTGCCCAGGATTGCTAATCCTATGTTGAATAAAAATGGCAACATTGAGCATTCTTGTCTTCTTCCTGATCTTAGAGAAAATGCTTTCAGCTTTTCACCATTGAGTATGATGTTAGCTGTAAGCTTGTCATATATGGCTTTTATTATGTAGAGGTATGTTCCTTTTATACTCACTTTGTTGAGAGTTTTTGTCATAAATAGATTTTAATTTTGTCAAATGCTTTTTCTGCAACTATTAAGATGATCATACAATTTTTATTCTTCAACTTGTTAATGTGCTGTATCACATTGACAGATTTGTGGATATTGAACTCTTCTTGCATTCCTGGGATAAATTCCACGTGACCATGGTGTATGATCCTTTTAATGTATTGTTGAATTCAGTTTGCTAATATTTTGTTGGAGATTTTTGCATCTATGTTCATCAGTGATATTGGCCTGTAATTTTCTTTTTTTGTTGATATCTTTGTCTTATTTGGTATCAGGATGATGCTGGCCTCATAGAATGAGTTCAGAAGTGTTGCTTCCTCTGTAAATTTTTGGAATAGTTTGAGAAGGATAGGTGTTAACTCATCTGTGGATGTTTGGTAGAATTCACCTGTGAATCCATCTTGTCCTGGACTTTTGTTTGTTGGGAGTTTTTAAAATTAATGATTCAATTCATTACTGGTATTGGTCTGTTCATATTTTTCTATTTCTTTCTGATTCAGTCTTGGGAGGTTGAACATTTCTAGGAATTTGTCCATTTCTTTTAGGTTGTCCATTTTATTTGCATATTTGTAGTAATCTCTTATAATCCTGTGTATTTTTGTGGTATCATTTGTAACTTCTTCTTTTTCATTTCTGATTTTATTGATTTGGGTCCTCTCTCTTTTTTTCTTGATGTGTCTGGCTAAAGGTTTATCAATTTTGCTTATCTTTTCAAAGAATCTGCTCTTAATTTCATTCATCTTTTCTATTAATTTTTGTGTCTATTTCATTTATTTCTGCTTTGATCTTTATGATTTCTTCCCTTCTACTAACTTAGGGTTTGTTTGTTCTTCTTTTTCAGTTTCTTTAGGTGTAAGGTTAGGTTGTTTATTTGATTCTTGTTTCCTGAAGTAGGCGGATATTGCTATAAATTTCCCTCTTAGAACTGCTTTTGTTGCATCGCATAGATTTTGGATTGTTGTGTTTTCATTTTCATTTCTCTCCAGGTATTTTAAAATTTCCTCTTTGATTTCTTCAGTGATCTACTGGTTGTTTAGTTGCATATTGTTTAACCTCCATGTGTTTGTGTGCTTTTTTTTTGCAGTTTTTTTTCCCTTGTAGTGGATTTCTGGTCATAGAATTTGGTCAGAAAAGATGCTTGATATGATTTCAATTTTCTTAAATTTGCTGAGATGTTTTGTATCCTAGCATGTGATCTATCCTAGAGAATGTTCCATGTGCACTTGAAAACAATGTGTTCTTCTTTTGAATGGAAGTTCTGTGTAGCTCTATTTAGTCCATCTGGTCTAATTTGACATCAAAGGCCAGTGTTTCCTTATTAATTTTCTGTCTGGATGATCTGTCTGTTGATGTAGGTGGGGTGTTAAAGTCCCCCACTATTATTGTGTTACTGTCAATTTCTCCCTTTGTGTTTGTTAATATTTGCTTTATGTATTCAGGTGCTCATATGGTGCATCTTTATTTACAATTGTTATTTATTTTTCTTGAATTAATCCCTTGATCATTATGTAATTTCATCCTGTGTTTCTTATTACAGTCTTTGTTTTAAAGTATTTTGTGTGAAATAAGTATTGTTATCCCGATTTTCTTTTGATTCTTATTTGCATGGAATATCTTTTTCCATCTCCTCACTTTCAGTCTGTGTCTTTTGATCTGAAGTGAGTATTTTGTGGGCAGCATATATATGTGTCATATTTTTGTATCTATTCAGCCACTCTAAGTCTTTTGATTGGAGCATTTAGTTCATTTATATTTAAAGTCATAATTGATATTTATGTACTTATTGCCATTTTGTTCATTGTTTTGTGGTTCTTTTTTGTTCCTTTCTTCTCCTTTTGCTCTCTTCCCTTGTGACTTGATGTCTGTCTTTTTTATTGTGTTTGGATTCCTTTATCTATTTTTGTGTATCTATTATAGATTTTTGATTTGTGGCTAACATGAGGTTTGTATATAGCAATCTCTCTGTATGTGTGAATACTTAAAGTTGTTGATCTCTTAAGTTTGAAAGAATTTTAACAACCCTGTGTTTTTACCCACCTCCCATGTTTACTCTTTGTTACATTATATTTTACATCCTTATGTGTATTCCTTAACTACTTATTGTGTATATAGATGATTTTACTACTTTTGTCTTTTAACCTTCCTGCTAGCTTTATATGTGGTTGATCTACTACCTTTACTGTATATTTTCCTTTACCAAAGAGATTATTCCTTTCATGATTTGCATATTTCTAGATGTGGTCTTTTCCTTTCTGCTTAGAGAAATCCCTTTAACATTTCTTATAAAGCTAGTTCTGTGGTGCTGAACTCTTTTAGCTTTTGCTTCTCTGTAAAACTTTTGATCTCTCCTTCAAATCTGAAGGAAAGCCTTGCTGGGTAGAAATTTCTTGTGTAGGTTTTTCCCTTTCATCATTTAAAACATATCAGATCATTCCATTCTGGCCTGCAGATTTTCTGCCGAAAAGTCAGCTGATATCCTTATGGGAGTTCTCTTGTATATAAATTGTTGCTTTTCTTGTGCTGCTTTTAATAACTATTCTCTCTTTATCTTAAATTTATGCCATTTTAAGTACAATGTGTCTTGGTGTGGTCCTCTTTGGGTTGACCCCGTTGGAACTGTCTGTGTTTCCTATACCTAAATGTCTGCTTCCTTTCCCAAGTTAGGGAAGTTTTCAGCTATTATCACTTCAATATATCCTCTGCCCCATTCTGTCTCTTATCCTTCTGAGACCCCCTATAATTCAAACGCTTAGTACGCTTGATGTTGCTAGTCAAAAGGCACAAATTTCCAGTTATAAGATAAATAAGTCCTAGGGATGTAATATGTACATGATAAATTTAATTAACACCACTGTACATTATGTATGAAAGTTGTTAAGAGAGTAAATCCTATGAGTTCTCATCACAAGAAAAAAGTTTTTTTTCCTATTTCTTTTGTTTTGTATCTGTATGAAATGATGGATGTTCAGTAAACCTACTATGGTAATCTTTTCATGATGTATATAAGTCAAGTCATTACATTTAAGTACACCTTAAACTTATATATTGCTGTATGTCAACTACATCTCAATAAAACTGGATGAAAAAAAACCTGATGTGGAACATGTCAGTGGATCCATACATACTCAAATCAGATCTTTCATAGTATGCTAAAGTTTTTATAAATAAATATGTAATTATCTACTACACATATGTTTATGATGCTATCATTAAAAATTGTTTTGTGCTTTATGATGATGATGATGATGATGATATGATGATGTTTGGTTAAATACCAAGACTGGATATATGATATCAACAGGATTCTACTGTGGTTCTTATCATGTATTTTAATGCTTATAATAAAAAACAACCATATAAGCAAAAAAAAAAAAAAAATGATATCACTTCATATTCTTCTGGCTCACATAGTTTCTGATGAGAAGTCTATGAATGTCATTATTTTTCTTTCTCTGTATGTAATATATATTTTTCTCTGCTTTTAAGATTTTCTCCTTATCCCTGCCCTCAGAAGTTTAATTATCCTGTGCTTTGGTGTGATTTTTTATATATTTATTCTTCTAGGGCTTTTTTGAGTTTCTTGGATCTGTGGGTTTATCATTTTCATCAACCATAGAAATATTTGGGCTATTATTTCCTCAAATAGTTTTTCCGTCTTT